>NC_056746.1:861953119-862221890 GCF_019279795.1 Protopterus annectens | reverse complement strand
TCTTATGAGTCCTTGCTTTCTGGTTGGATGAGGCAGTCGTCCAGGTATGGGTATACTTGAATTCCTCTTTGTCTGCAGTATGCAATTACTGGTGCCAGGCATTTTGTGAAGACCCTGGTTGCAGTAGACAAGACAAAGGGCAGTGCAGAGAATTTGTAATGGGTTGAACCTGCAATGAAACGGACGTATCTTCGGCAATTTTGTCTGATAGGGACATGCAGGTATGTCTCCTTGAGGTCCAACGTTACTAGCCAAGCTTTCTTGCCCAACATGGGAAGAAGCTGCTGTAGTGTTAGCATCTTGAATTTGGGTACTTGCAAGAAGGTGTTTAGAAATGAAAGGTCCAGAATGGGTCTCCAAGCATTGTCCTTTCTGGGGACTAGAAAGAGCCTCGAGTAAAATCCTTGGCCTTGCTCCTGTGTAGGTACCAGATGAATGGCTCACATGTCCATGAGAGCTGTAATTTGTTTTTGTGCATCTGCCCATTGATTTTGTGGCAAGTTTGGCATTCCTTTTATCCTTGGCAAGGTGTGGAAATGGAATCTGTATCCTTGTGAGATAATGTCTAGGTCCCATTTGTCCTTTGTAACGATGTGCCAGTTGTCTGTAAAAAAAAAATGCTAATTTTCCTCACAAGGGAGCTGCCAAGAGATTTTTGCTTGGCAGTTTGAGGTGTAAGTCATTGTGTTTGTGTTCTAGCAGTTTGGGACCTGTCTTCTCCTCCCTTCTGTATTGCAGTGCCCCATTGGGGAGGTTTGTAAGGGATTTGTACTCGTCTTCTGCCCCTTGGGCGTCTGTATTTACCCCTCTGTGGTCTGTCAGAAGCTGGAAAGGACCAATTTATTAGCTGGCCAATTTCTGCTGAAGCGTGGGGGTTGTACCTGTAAGAAATCTTCGACAGTCTACATAGATTTTGCCTTATCCTCCATTTTCCTTAAAACCTCTTCTGCTTTAACCCCAAATAAGACATCCTGCTGTAAGGGTGCATCTAGTAACTTTACTTTAACATGATCAGGCAGAGTTTGTTCCTTTAACCAAGCATGCCTACGTATAACAGACCCAGTAACAGTTGCTCTACAGGAAGCTTCCAAGGAATCAAATCCACATTGTAAAGTACGTTTGCCCACCTGTTCAGCTGTATGCAACAGATCCTGCATTTCCTTGAATTCAGACTGTTGAGGGTGCGTTCTCATCTTTTGTTTTATTTGAGACATTAGTTATTGCTGGTATTTCAGCATGTGAAATTGCCAATTTAGTGCTCTCATAGCTAGAGTAGCTGAGGTATAAACCTTCTACCCCCACCTATCAAGTGCTCTGCAGTCCCTTTCAGAGGGTACAGGATTTTTAGCCATAGAAGCCTTAGCCCCTCTGGGACCCTGGGAGATAGTCTCTGGGTCAGCAACAGGGCTTTTGTAAAGGTATTTGTGTGAATCAGGCACTCTATATCTACCTGGTTTGGCTGGAGCAGGAGGCAGAGAATCTGGATTTAGACTAGATTCTAAGTAAACATCATCCACAATGTCTAAAACTGGAGGGATAGCCAGTGGTCTGTGCTGGGAAAGTAAAAGAAACTCTCGGAGCCTTTTCTTTGAGCTGGAGTAGTCCTGACCTTCCCAGTGGAAGTGTTCCCTCATGGTATGTAAGGTTTCCCCAAAGGAATAGTCTTTAGGGGGAGAAGCTGAGGGAATGGAATCTTCAGCATCAGAATCTTCATAAGGGGGAAAGGAGTAATCCTGTTCCTCAGAGGTTCCTGAGGAAATACGACACATGATCAAAGGAGGCATAATCCTCCTCTTGTCTAGGCCTTTTGTCTGGGGGGATGGGAACCCCTGATTAAAGAAATCCAATCTTCAGCCATTTTAAGCATCTGTTTCTTAGGCATGGGGCCTTGAACTGGAGACTGATGTGCAGTCTTTTTTGGCTTTAGAGGAGTCTTAAGCTTAACATAAGATTTTATGGTGAGAGTAGTCCGTCTGAAGACACCTTCTGTAACCGAAGGTGTTTCCGCAGCACCGGCTTCTCCTTCTGCAATGTTGTCGGTAGAGCCTAAAGAAAATGGCTGCGTCGGCCTAGAACTCTCTGAGAATTCGAAGCAGTCTGGGGCTCCAATTCTGTGGTCGTCAGGGGCTGCGCAGGCGCCTCACTGAAAACCGGAGAACTGGTGACCAGCCCAGCCGAGGCCTCTGAGTCTGGCTTGGGTCTAGGCTGCCTGTCTATCTTTGCGGTTTTTATGCACGCCGGTAGTCGGTTGCTCCGACGGCATAGTATAATTAAATTTCCTACCGAAGTAGTGTTGTGCGAAATCAAAGTGTCGCTTTATAGTTCGCTTACTGAACCTAGCACAAAACTGACAACCAATGACGTTGTGGTCTGGGCCTAGGAAAGATATACAATAAGAATGAAAGTCCTTATGAGGTATTTGCTTCCCACAAGAAATGCAAGTGTTAACTTTTTCTGACATCGGACTGAGGAAAGAAAAGGTTCCCCAATGGGATCCTTAGCTTTGAAGTCTTCGGACTGAAATTCGATTAGAAAATCTCAGGTGTCGGATGAACTGCACTTGCAAACTGCTTTTGCTTCGGACACCACGCGGCAAGAAAGACTGAAGAAAATGGCGTCGGATGCCTCTTATATACCCCTGGCGCACTGACGTCAGGGAAGAAGCGACAGCAACCGACGCCAGACCAAGACTTTGGAATTCAGGCCGACTCCGTGACCACCTGACGACAGAATTACCCAAGTGTGATGACTGCAGCAGGGTAACACGATGAACATCTGGGTTTTTGTTGCCATTTGTTTGAAATATGTTGTCAGCTGCCTTTGTTTGTCTGGCGTGAGTTAAGCCATCTGGGCAGTTGTATTCAAACTTGCATCCAGGAATGTAATTTGAGGGGATACCAGTTGTGATTTCTTTTCGTTTATGGTGTACCCTAGGTATGCTAGAAGCTTTTTTACAAACACCAGATGTTGAAGAGTGTCTGCTTGAATGAGACAATCATCCGGATAAGGATAAATTTGAATATTTCTTTGTCTGCAGAATGCAATTACTGGTGCCAGGCACTTTGTAAAGACCCTGAGCGCAGTAGATAAGCCAAAGGGCAGTGGAGAGAAAGTACAGTTTTGTACCTACCATAAATGTAGATGTCCGAGAGGTATGCATCTGCAGTCCTAACAAATGGGTTGTCCTGTCCTCAGGCAGCCCTTCGGTCGGCCGGATTCCAAAGTCTGGGTCTGGCCTCTGCTGATGTCGCACTTCACCCGTCATAGCTGCAGTTCTTCGGGTATAAAGGTATCAGCCGATGCCATTTTCCTCAGTGTTTCTTGCCCCAGATGCCAGGTGCCCTCTAGGAAGGCTAAATTTGGATGAATGTAAAAGTTTCCAAATAACAGAGAGCAAATAAAACTAAACATGTATGTACATATATACAAACAAATACACCATAATAGATTCCCCCAGCTAGCTAGAAGATGGGCAAATACCCTAGGAGTACCACAGAGGAAGGAGGAGGGTAATCCTGACTGCAGATGCATACCTCTCGGACATCTACATTTATGGTAGGTACAAAACTGTACTATGTCCTTCAATGATGCATCTGCAGTCCTAACAAATGGGTAGAATACCATAGCCAAACTGGGGGAGGAGGTAATAATAAGATTATGGTGTAGTTAAGATCCCTTGCAAAACAGCAGTGGCAAACCTGCTCGGATCTGGAGTATAAGGGTAGATTATAATGCTTGGCAAATGTATGCACGGAGCTCCAAGTAGCAGCCTCTAAAATGTCTTTGGTAGCCACTCCTCGTAAAAAAGCTGTAGTAGTGGCTGTAGCCCTTGTGGAGTGAGGTCTGATGTTTTCTGGAGTTGTCTTCCCATGGTAAGAGTAACAAAATCTAATGCAATTTCCTATCCACTTAGAGATTGTCTGTTTTGAAATTGCTTTTCCTTCCATTCCTGTTGCATATGCTACCAGTAACTGGTCAGTTTTTCTATTGCTCTTGGTTCTGTCCAGGTAGTAGCGCAATTGTCCATGTACATCCAAGGTATGTAATAGTCTTTCTCCCTGTTCTGTGGGTTGGGAAGAATGTAGGCAGGTGGATAGCTTGGTTTAAAGATACCCTGGAGACCACCTTTGGCATAAAAGTAGGATTAGTTCTCATGGACACTATCTTGATGGAAGATAAGGAAGGGCTGTACTGCCATTAATGCCTGTAATTCAGAAACCCTTCTTGCTGAAGTGATTGCAAGCAGGAAAGCAGTTTTCCATGATAAATACTGTAATTCTGCTGTTGCTGCTGGCTCAAAAGGAGGGAGTGTCAACTTTACTAGCACAAAGTTCAAGTCCCAAGCGGGCAATGGTGGCTTCCTTGGTGGTTTTACATTTTTAATTCCTCTCAGAAACTGCCTGAGAAGAGGATGAGAGAAGACTGGAGGATCCATGTTGTATTCTGCTGAAATAGCTGATGCATGAATCTTAATGGAAGAATAGGACAGGCCATTGTGGAAAAGTTCTGCCAAGTATTCCAGGATGTTAGCTATGTTTACCAGTGACACATTTTCTCCTTTTGCTGTACTCCAAATGAGATATCTTCTCCATTTTGCTGAATAAGTTTTCCTTGTCGAGGGTCTGCGAGCCTCCAAGATAATGTCTTTAACCCTTTGAAATAAATCTGGGTTATTTTGTCATATGCAATGTTCCAGGCAGCTAGCTGCAGCGTTTTTAGGTTTGGATGCAGGGTTTTGAAGTTGTTCTGTGTTAGCAGTAAGGGAACTAGGGGCAGAGGCCATATTTGTTCCCGAGACATACTCCTCAGTAATGGGTACCAATGCTGCCTCGGCCAGTCTGGAGCTATCAGGATGATCCTTCGCCGGTCTTCTTTGATCTTCAATAGCACCTTGTGCATCAAAGGAAGAGGTGGGAATGCATATGCTGTCAGGTTTTTCCAACTGAAAGATAGGGAGTCCACCTTCCAAGCAAGTGGGTGGTATGCCCTTGTGCAAAATTTTTTCAATTGGTGGTTGTGTGGGGATGCGAATAAGTCTATTTCTGGTAGTCCCCATTTCCTTGTAATGGATTTGAAGATGTCTGGATGCAGCATCCATTCGTGGGCATCCGTGGTAGTTCTGCTTAGGATGTCTGCTAGTATATTTTCTTTCCCTGGTACAAATATTGCCTGTAGCTGAATGTTGAAGCTCAGGGCCACATTCCAGAGGTCCATTGCCATCCGGCATAGAGGGTATGAATGCGTGCCTCCCTGTTTGTTGATGTACCACATAAAGTACAGTTTTGTACCTACCATAAATGTAGATGTCCGAACTGGATAGCATCTGCAGTCATAACAACTGGGTTGTCCTGTCGTCAGGCAGCCCTTCAGTCGGCCGGATTCCAAAGTCCGGGTCCGGCTTCGGCTGATGTCGCACTTCACCCGACGTCATCTCTGTTGGTCTTCGGGTATAAAAGCATCAGCCGACGCCATTTTCCTCAGTGTTTCTTGCCCCAGATGCCAGTAGCCCTCTTGAAGGCTAAAATTTGGATAGATGCCAATGTTTCCAAAAAGATAGAGGTAAGCACAAAAATAAGCATGTATGTACATATATACAAACAAATACACCATAAAAGACTCCCCCCCACCAGCTAGCTATTAGGAGGGTAAACACCCTAGGAGTACCACAGAGGGAAGGAGGGAGGGTAATCCTGACTGCAGATGCTATCCAGTTCGGACATCTACATTTATGGTAGGTACAAAACTGTACTATGTCCTTCATGGATGCATCTGCAGTCATAACAACTGGGTAGAATACCATAGCCAACTAGGGAGGAGGATAAAAGTAGATTATGGTGTGTTTAGGATCCCTTGCAGTACAGCAGTGGCAAACCCTGCTCGGGATCTGGAATATAGAGGCAAATTATAATGCTTGGCAAATGTATGCACGGAGGTCCAAGTAGCCGCCTCAATAATGTCTTTGGTTGCCACTCCTCGTAAGAAGGCTGTGGTAGTGGCTGTTGCCCTTGTAGAATGAGGTCTTATGTTCTGTGGAATTGGTTTTCCATGGAAGGAGTAACAGAATCGTATGCAATTTCCTATCCATTTGGAGATTGTCTGTTTGGAAATAGCTTTTCCTTCCCTTCCTGTTGCATAGGCTACAAAAAGTTGGTCAGTCTTTCTGCTATTTTTGTTCTGTCCAAGTAGTAGCGTAGCTGTCTATGTACATCCAAGGTATGCAGTATTCTTTCCCTCTGTTTTGTGGGTTGGGAAAGAAGGTAGGTAGGTGGATTGCCTGGTTTAAAGACACTCTGGATACCACCTTAGGCATAAATGTAGGATTAGTCCTCATGGACACACTATCTTGGTGGAAGATTAGGAAGGGTTGCACTGCCATTAAGGCCTGTAGTTCTGAAACCCTCCTTGCTGAAGTAATTGCCAGTAGGAAAGCAGTTTTCCATGACAGGTGTTGTAGGTCTGCTGTTGCTGCTGGTTCAAAGGGTGATAGTGTCAACTTTTCTAGCACAAAGTTTAAGTCCCAAGCTGGTAATGGTGGTTTCCTTGGAGGTTTTACATTCTTGATTCCTCTGAGGAACTGCCTGAGCAAAGGGTGCGAAAAACAGGTGGATCAAAGCTGTATTCTGCTGAAATAGCTGATGCATGTATCTTGATGGAGGAGTAGGACAGGCCTGAATGAAGAAGTTCGCCAGATACTCCAGAATGTTAGGCATATCTATGTTTGACACATCTTTTCCTCTTTCCGTACTCCAAATGACAAACCTTTTCCATTTTCCAGCATAGTTCCTTCTTGTTGAAGGTCTGCGTGCTTCAAGAATAATGTCTTTAACTCTTTGGGAAAGTTCTGGATTAGCTGCTGCTATGTGATGTTCCATGCAGTCAGTTGCAACGTTTTTAGGTTTGGATGTATGGTGCTGTAGTTGTTCTGAGTTAACATCAAACGCATCAGGGTATTGGCCACATATTGTTCGAGACATGCTCCTCAGCAGTGGGTACCAGTGTTGTCTTGGCCAGTTTGGAGCTATCAGGATTATCCTTGGACGTTCTTCCTTGATTTTTAGTAGTACTTTGTGCATCAAGGGAAGAGGTGGGAATGCATATGCTGTTAGGCCTTTCCAGCTGAAGGAGAGCGAATCCACTTTCCATGCTAGTGGGTGGAATGTCCTTGTGCAGAACTTTTTGAGCTGGTGATTGAGAGGTGATGCGAATAGATCTATCTGAGGCATTCCCCAATTCTTTGAGATGGTCTTGAAGATGTCCGGGTGCAGCTTCCATTCGTGGGCATCCGATGTGGTTCTGCTTAATATGTCTGCTAGAGTATTTTCTTTTCCCAGTACAAATATTGCCTGTAACTGGATGTTGTAGCTGAGTGCCAGGGTCCACAGCTCCAAAGTCATTCTGCATAGGGGGTATGAATGAGTGCCTCCCTGTTTGTTGATGTACCACATGACTGTGGTGTTGTCTGTCCTTATCATCAACTGGCCCTCTTGGAGAAATGGTTTGAACTTTTGGATTGCCAGTTTTACTGCCAGCATTTCTTTTAGGTTGATGTGCAGGTGAAGTTGATCCTGTGTCCACAATCCTTGCACGCATTTGTCCAGCATGTGGGCCCCCCATCCTAGTTCTGAAGCGTCTGTTGTGATGGTCTGGCTTGCTTGACATCTGCGAAAGGGTAGGCCTGGGTTTGACTGACATGCCTGAGCCCACCATAGGAACTCCTGCTTTAAGCATGGAATTAGTGGGATTTCTGTTTCTAGGCTGTGTCTGTGTTGGGACCATAAATTCTTTAGGTACCACTGTAGTTTTCTCATATGTAGTCTGGCAAATGGGACCAAGATTATGCATGACGCCATGAAGCCCAAGGCCTGCAGTACTTTTCTTGCTGTTAACTTGTTCAGTTTTGTTAGTGCCAAGAAGTAAAGAGGGAGCTCTTTGTTTTTCTGTAGTCAGGAATGCCATTTGTTTTACTGTGTCCAATTCAGCCCAAGAATGTCCTTGTTTGGGATGGTATCAGCCTTGACTTTTGTAAATTGACTGTGTATCCCAGTGCTTGTAGCAAGTAAATGACCCTTTGTAAATCTGTCAGCTTGCTTTTTGTTGTCCCTGTAGCAGGCAGTCGTCCAGGTATGGGTAAATTTGAATTCCCTGTAGTCTGCAATGGGCGATTACTGATGCCAGGCATTTTGTAAATACTCTGGGCGCAGTAGATAAGCCAAAGGGCAATGCTGAGAATTGATAGTGCTCTGATCCTGCAAGAAATCTGAGGTATCTTCTGCAGATTGGTCGAATGGGGACGTGCAGGTATGCCTCCTTGAGATCTAGAGTTACCAGCCAAGACTCCTTGCCCAGCATGGGAAGAAGTTGCTGTAGGGTCAGCATTTTGAATTTTGGGACAATGATGGACAGGTCGAGAATTGGTCTCCAACTTTTTTCCTTTCTTGGAACTAGGAATAGTCTGGAGTAGAACCCCTTTCCTTGCTCTGCTGTTGGCACTCTTTCCACAGCTCTCATGTTTGCTAACTCCATTATCTGTTGTAGTGCCTCTGTTTTTTGATTTGGAGGTAGATTTGGCATTCCTCTTTTGACTGGTAAAGTGTGGAAGTGAAACCGGTAACCTTGATCTATGGTTTGTAAAATCCACTTGTCTTTTATGTAGTGCCAGTTCTTTGAAAATAAGGTTAACTTTCCGCCTAGAGGAGATGCTATTTGTTCCCTGGTAGGCAGATTTAGGGTTAAGTCACTGTGGTTGTGCTGATGTAGTGGCAGTGGTTGTGTCTGTGCCTCTGTTGTTACCTTGCCACTGTCGTCCTCTGTAGGCACCTCCTCTGGATTGGTTTTTGCCTCTGGAACGTCTATTCCTGCCCCTTTGAAATTTTGTGGAGTCAGGAAAGGACCAATTTTTGGCAGGCCAGTTCCTGCTAAACCTTGGGGGTTGAACCTGCAAGAAATCTTTAACCGTTTGAACAGATTTTGCCTTTTCTTCCATTTTCTTCATAACCTGCTGGGCAGGTGTACCAAACAAACTTGTCTTATCCATAGGAGCATCTAGCAACTTAGCTTTAACATGATCCGTAAAGCTTGCTCCTTTAGCCATGCATGCCTTCTTATCACTGTGCCAGTCATGGCTGATCTAAATGAAGCCTCCAGTGCATCATAGCCACATTTTAAGGAATGGTTGCTAACCTGTTGTATGTTATTTACCATTTCTAATACATATTTCTTATCAAGAGATTCATCAGTGGTTAGTTTTTGTTAACTGATCAAGCATAAACTCTTGGTATTGTATCATGTGAAACTGACAGTTTAAAGCTCTAGCTGAGAGAGTAGCTGAAGTTTAGACCTTTTACCCCATCTGTCTAATGACCTTGCTTCCCTTTCAGAAGGAATAGGGTTTTTAGCTATGGTCGCGGCTACTGCCTTGGGACCCTGGGATATAGTTTCGGGGTCTGCAAGTGGGGCCTTGTAAAGGTGGTGATGAGTATCTGGCACCCTGTAAAATCTGTCTGGTTTGGCAGGGGCTGGGGTAAAGAATCGGGAGCGGAGCAGACATCATTGAAAGCATCATCCACCACAGAGAACAGGAGGTATAGCTAAGGGCCTGTGCTGTGGGAGGTGCAGAAAGGTCCTAAGTCTTTTTCTGGAGTCTGAAAAATCCTGTTGCTGCCATTGGAACTGCTCTCGCATGGCATGTAAGGTTTCCCCAAAGGAGAATTCTTCTGGTGCGGAAGCAGCTGGAATGGATTCTTCAGCATCAGAATCTTCAAAATTGGAGAAAGGAGCCTCTGGCTGGTCAGTTATGTCTGATTCGTCAGCAGAATCATCAGAGGACACTGGCTCAGGGCTCTGCCCTAGGTCTCTTCTCTGGGGCTGAGAGGCCCTGTCTGGGTGAGATTGAGATCCTCTAATTAATGAAATTAAATCTTCTGCCAAAGTAAGCATTTGAGAACTAGAAGAGGGCCTGGTTGTGGGGGTTTAACAGGCACTGTCTTAGTAGTCTTGGCTGCTTTAGCCCTGGCGAAGGCCTTAATGGACATGGCTGCTGGAGGCCTAGCAGCACCACGTGCTGGGGTAGAGACATCCAAGGGAATGGTGTCTGATAAGTCAGTGGCAACCACCGTAGTGGATAAAATTTCTGAGGCCGATTCAAGAGTGGTAGCAGGGGCCTCAGTTGTAGAGATAGGTTCAGCTGTACTTTGCTCAGTTTTCTCGGTTTCGAAACCGAGACACTCTGGTTTGCTTAACCATGGTTTCGGCCGAAACCGGACCGAGTGTCGGTCTTATCTTTGCTTTTTGGCAGATTGGGTAGTCGGAGGATCCGACGGCATAATGTACGCAAAACAGAACCAAAAACTGTTCTGCAAACTCCGACCGACGCCTAAGCGTTCGTCGGTTGAAAGAAGCACAGGCCGGACAGGCTGCTACGTCGTGGGCTGGGCCTAAACAAGGCAGACAATAAGAGTGGAAATCTTTATGTGGTATTTGTTTCCCACAGGTTAAACAATTATTAACTTTTTCTGACATCGGCTGAGGCAAGAAAGAGTCCCCAACGGGGTACTTAGCTTTAGAAGTCTTCGAAGTAGTATTCGTAGAAGTAATCTCTGGATCCGACCGACCGGCACTTGCGAACAGCTTCTGCTTCGGGCGCCACGCGGCAAGAAAGACTGAGGAAAATGGCGTCGGCTGATGCTTTTATACCCGAAGACCAACAGAGATGACGTCGGGTGAAGTGCGACATCAGCGGCCGGACCTTGGAATCCGGCCGACTGAAGGGCTGCCTGACGACAGGACAACCCAGTTGTTATGACTGCAGATGCATCCATGAAGGACATCTGTGGTGTTGTCCGTCCTTATCAGCAATTGACCCTGTCGAAGAAACGGTCTGAATGTCTGCATTGCCAGTTTTACTGCCAGCATCTCCTTTTGATTTATGTGTAGGTTCAGCTGGTCTTGAGTCCATAAGCCTTGTATGCACTTGTCCAGCATGTGTGCCCCCCAACCGAGGTCTGAGGCGTCCGTGGTGATAGTCTGGCTTGGTTGAGGGCTGTGGAAGGGCTTTATACCCGAAGACCAACAGAGATGACGTCGGGTGAAGTGCGACATCAGCCGAAGCACGGACACGACTTTGGAATCCGGCCGACTGAAGGGCTGCCTGACGACAGGACAACCCAGTTGTTATGACTGCAGATGCATCCATGAAGGACATCTGTGGTGTTGTCCGTCCTTATCAGCAATTGACCCTGTCGAAGAAACGGTCTGAATGTCTGCATTGCCAGTTTTACTGCCAGCATCTCCTTTTGATTTATGTGTAGGTTCAGCTGGTCTTGAGTCCATAAGCCTTGTATGCACTTGTCCAGCATGTGTGCCCCCCAACCGAGGTCTGAGGCGTCCGTGGTGATAGTCTGGCTTGGTTGAGGGCTGTGGAAGGGCTTTATACCCGAAGACCAACAGAGATGACGTCGGGTGAAGTGCGACATCAGCCGAAGCCGGACCCGGACTTTGGAATCCGGCCGACTGAAGGGCTGCCTGACGACAGGACAACCCAGTTGTTATGACTGCAGATGCATCCATGAAGGACATCTGTGGTGTTGTCCGTCCTTATCAGCAATTGACCCTGTCGAAGAAACGGTCTGAATGTCTGCATTGCCAGTTTTACTGCCAGCATCTCCTTTTGATTTATGTGTAGGTTCAGCTGGTCTTGAGTCCATAAGCCTTGTATGCACTTGTCCAGCATGTGTGCCCCCCAACCGAGGTCTAAGGCGTCCGTGGTGATAGTCTGGCTTGGTTGAGGGCTGTGGAAGGGCAGTCCCTTGTTCAATTGACAGGCCTGAGCCCACCATTGGAATTCTTGCTTCAGGCATGGAATTATTGGAATTTGGGTTTCTAGGCTGTGCTTGTGCTGAGACCATAAATTCCTTAGGTACCATTGCAACTTCCTCATATGTAGTCTGGCATGTGGAATCAATATTATGCAGGATGCCATGTAACCCAGGGCTTGCAGAACTTTCCTTGCTGTTAGCTGGTTCTGCGTTGTTAATGCCATGAAATAGAAAGGAAGGTGCTTCTGTTTTTCTGCTGTGAGGGATGCCATTTGATTTGATGTGTCCAGTTCTGCACCCAAGAAAGTTATCCTTTGGGATGGCATCTGCCTTGACTTTTTTATATTGACTGTGTATCCCAAGGCTTGTAGTAGATGAATGACCTTTTTCAAATCTTTTGCTAATCTGTTTTTGTTGTCCGCTTGTAACAGGCAGTCGTCCAGGTAAGGGTAAATTTGAATTCCCTGAAGCCTGCAATGAGCAATTACTGATGCCAGGCATTTCGTGAATACTCTGGGCGCAGTAGATAAGCCAAAGGGCAATGCTGAGAATTGATAATGCTCTGATCCTGCAAGAAATCTGAGGTATCTTCTGCAATTTGGTCGTATGGGGACGTGCAGGTATGCCTCCTTGAGATCTAGAGTTACCAGCCAAGACTCCTTGCCCAGCAAGGGAAGAAGCTGCTGTAGGGTCAGCATTTTGAATTTTGGAACAATGAGATATGCGTTTAGAGCGGACAGGTCGAGAATAGGTCTCCATTGGTTTTCTTTTCTTGGCACCAGGAAAAGTCTGG
Organism: Protopterus annectens; assembly: GCF_019279795.1. NCBI lineage: Eukaryota > Metazoa > Chordata > Ceratodontiformes > Protopteridae > Protopterus > Protopterus annectens. Next base: position 862,209,284 of record NC_056746.1, on the reverse strand, counting down.
AGTAAAATCCTTGCCCTTGTTCCATAGACGGTACCTTTTCTATAGCTCTCATCCTTATTAAGTGGTCTATTTGTTCTAGAGCTTTTGTCTTTTGATTTGGAGGTAGGTTTGGCATTCCTCTCTTCCTTGGTAGAGTATGGAAGCGAAACCTGTAACCTTGGTCTATTGTCTGTAAAATCCATTTGTCTCCTGTGATGTGATGCCAGTTTTCCGAAAATAAGGCTAGTTTGCCGCCTAAGGGTGCTTCTAGTTGTTCCCTGGTAGGCGGTCTCAGAGCCAAGTCACTGTGATTGTCCTGTAGAAGTGGTAGTGGCTGGATCTGTGGCAGTACTTCGCTGGTTGTTAGGCTGCCACTGACGTCCCCTGAAGGCACCTCTGGATTGACCCCTGCCTCTTGGGCGCCTATTCCTGCCTCTCTGTGCTCTGGTGGTGTCTGGAAAGGACCAATTCTTGGAAGGCCAGTTCCTACTAAACCTTGGAGGCTGGACCTGTAAGAAATCCTTGACTGTCTGGACAGATTTTGCTTTCTCTTCCACCTTCTTCAGCACCTGCTGTGCAGGGGAGCCAAACAAATTGAGCTTATCCATGGGAGCATCAAGGAGCTTTGCTTTAACATGGTCTGGTAAGGACTGCTCTTTTAACCATGCATGCCTTCTGATCACTGTACCAGTCATAGCTGATCTAAAGGAAGCCTCCAGTGCATCATAGCCGCATTTTAAGGAATGATTACTGACCTGCTGAATGTTATGTACCATTTCCTGAAGAGATTTTTTGTCTAATAGTTCAGGCGAGGACAGTTTTTTAGTTAACTGATCTAACATAAATTCCTGATACTGAATCATGTGGAATTGACAGTTTAAGGCCCTAGCCGAAAGAGTAGCAGAAGTGTAAACTTTTTTACCCCATCTCTCTAAGGCCCTAGATTCCCTTTCAGAGGGGAGGGGTTTTTTGGCAGAGGAAGCTGCTACTGCCTTGGGTCCCTGAGAAATAGTTTCAGGATCTGCAAAAGGAGCCTTATACAAATGATAATGTGTGTCCGGAACCCTGTAGTACCTGTCGGGCTTAGCAGGGGCCGGAGAGAGAGAATCAGGAGCAGTACAAGCATCATTAAATGCATCATCCACAACAGTAAGTACTGGAGGAATGGCTAAAGGCCTATGCTGAGGCAAATGCAAAAAGGTCCTAAGCCTTTTCCTAGAGTCTGAAAAATCCTGGCCCTGCCATTGAAATTGTTCCCTCATAGCATGCAAGGTTTCCCCAAAAGAAAATTCCTCAGGAGGAGAGGCAGAAGGAATGGAGTCTTCTGCATCAGAGTCCTCATAAGGAGAATAAGGGCCCTCTGGAGGGATTGTATTTTCTGAATCATCAGAGGAGTAATCTGAAGAAACTGGCTCAGGGGGCTCTGCTCTAGGCCTCTTCTCTGGAGGTGGGTGGGAGGCCCTGTCAGGGTGAGGTTGGGATCCCCGGATCAAAGAAATAAGATCCTCTGCTAGACTAAGCATTTGAGTACTAGAGCTAGGCCTGTGAGAGGGGGTCTTAGCAGGCACATTCTTGGTTGGTTTTGCTGCTTTAGCCCTGGCAAAAGCCTTAATCGACATGGATGCAGGGGGCCTAGCAGCCCCACGTGCAGGAGTAGACATATCTAAAGGAATAGTATCAGATAAATCCTGTGAACCTGCAAGAGCAGGTGGGATTTCAGTAGCAGATTCAGCCATGCTGGATGAGGCCTCGGTAGGAGGCAATTTTTCGGCCGAAGGAAGGACCGAGGACTCTGTTTCAGCCGAAACAGAGACACTCGCGGCTGACTTAACATGTTTCGCGAACGCAGCATGAAAGTGTCGGTCCTTTTCCTTGCGCTTTTTAGTTAATTGCGAAGTCGGAGTTTCTGACGGCATGTTGTAAGCAAAAGCGGAGCCGAAAAACTCCTCAGCAAATTCCGACCGACGTCTTAAGTGTCCGTCGGTTGAAAGAAGCACAGGCTAGACAAGCTGCTACGTCGTGGTCTGGGCCTAAACAAGGTAGGCAGTAAGAGTGGAAATCTTTATGAGGTATTTGTTTCCCACAAGTTAAACAGTTATTCACTTTTTCTGACATCGGCTGAGGCAAGAAAGAGTCCCCAACGGGGTACTTAGCTTTTAAGAAGTCTTCGGTAGTAGTAATCTCTGGTTCTGACCGACCGGCACTTGCGAACAGCTTCTGCTTCGGGCGCCACGCGGCAAGAAAGACTGAGGAAAATGGCGTCGGCTGATACCTTTATACCCGAAGAACTGCAGCTATGACGTCGGGTGAAGTGCGACATCAGCCGAGGCCAGACCCAGACTTTGGAATCCGGCCGACCGAAGGGCTGCCTGAGGACAGGACAACCCATTTGTTAGGACTGCAGATGCATCCTTGAAGGACATTTGGTAATGCAAAAAAACCTGCTTTGAAGCAGAGGTATCTTCTGCATGATTCCCTTATTGGGATATGCAGGTATGACTCGTCTAGGAGTTACTAACCAAGCATTTTTGCCTAGCATAGGCAAAAGCTGTTGTAAAGTCAACATTTTGAATTTTGGAATGTCCAGGAACATGTTCAGAATCGACAAGTCCAGTACTGGACGCCATGAATTGTCTTTTCTGGGTACCAGGAAATGTTTTGAATAAAAACCTTGTCCTTTTTCCTTTTCTGGTACCAGTTGAATAGCCACCATATCCATGAGGGACATGACTTGTTTCGGGGCCTCTGCCCACTGGTTTTGTGGCAGATCCAGCCATCTGTTTGGAATTGGCAGAGTATGGAAATTAAATCTGTACCCCTGGGATACTATGTTTAATACCCACTTCTCCTGGGTAATTAACTGCCAATTTTGAGCACGAAGTACTAGTTTTCCCCCAAAGGGTTGCCAAAAGATATGTGCTTGGAGATGGTAGAGGAAAGTCATTCAGACTGCTTACTGTAGGAGTCGGAGGTGGAGGCACCCCACTACTTTGACCTGTAAGAACCCCTGTGATTGATACCTGGAGCCTTTTGAGCACCTGGGTTTGCCCTGAGTGGCTCTGTTGGACACAGGAAAGGACCAGTTCTTAGTAGGCCAGTGTCTACTGAACCTGGGTGGCTGTACTTGCAAGAAATCGTTTACAGTTTGCATATATTTAGCTTAGTCTTTCATTTTCTTTAAAACCTCTTCTGCCTTATTACCAAACAGAGTATCATGCTGCAAAGGGGCATCCAACAATTTAGCTCAACATGATCAGGCAGATTTTGCTCCTTGAGCCAGGCATGCCTTCTAATCACAGATCCAGTAATGGCGGCCTTACAAGAGGCCTCCAAGGAATCAAAACCACATTGCAAAGTACGCTTTCCAACCTGTTCTGCTGAATGCAATAAATCCTGTAACTCTATTTTCCACACTATCAGAAATCACCATAATTTTCTGTTTCAGTAAGCCCAAAACAAGCTGTTGATATTTAAGCATATGAAACTGGCAGTTTAAAGCCCTGATTCCCAAGGCTGCAGACGTATAAACCTTCTTGCCCCATCTATCCAGCCACCCTGGAATCTCTATCAGAAGGGGTAGGATTTTTGGCTGTAGAAGCCTTAACACCCATGGGACCCCGAGAAATAGTCTCAGAATCAGCAGCAGGATTTCTGAAAAGAAATTTGTGAGAGTCAGGAACCCTGTAATATCTGTCTGGCTTACTAGGAGCCAGAGGCAAGGAATCCAAAGTCATGCTCGATTCAGACAACACAACAATGACTAATACAGGAGATATTGCCAAAGGCCTATGCTGAGGAAGAAGGAAATTCCTAAGCCTCTTTTTTGATTCAGAGAAGTCCTGACTCTCCCAGTGAAAATGTTCCCCTTAAAGTATGCAAAGTCTCTCCAGAAGAATAATCCTCAGGAGGAGATGAAGATGGGATGGATTCCTCTGCATCAGAAACCTCATAGGGTGAAATAGAAAATTCCTGATCAGAAGAGGAATCAGAGGAAATGGAAACCTGATCTGAAGAATCATAATCAGTGCCTTGCCTAGGCCTCTTAGCAGGGGTTGGGAACCCCTGATCAAGGTAATTAAATCCTCAGCCATTTTGATAATCTGTTTTTTAGGCATAGGGGCCTGAGCACATGGCTCATGCATCAAAAAGTTGTTTTTGACCTTGTCTTTGTTGCTGGTGTCTGTTTAATATAAAAATGTTGAGGTCTGAAAACACCCTCAGAAGCCAGTGCCTGCTCAGCGGCTCTGGACCCATCCAAGGGAGAGACGTCCGCAGGTTCAATACTCTGAGAATCTTGCGGCATACCGGTCTCCAAATGGGTCTCAGTACAGGCCTGCAACTCAAAATTAGCAGGTATCATAGGCTGTGAAAACGCCTCACTGAGTACCGGCGACTGGCTTAGGAGAAAGTACATTTTGTACCTACCATAAATGTAGATGACTGCAGCAGCATAACCACTCGAACATCACACTTGGGTTATCCTGCCATCAGGCGGTCCCGCAGTTGGCCTGAATTCCAAAGCCTTGGTCCGGCGTCGGTTGTCATCGCTTCTTCCCCGACGTCAGTGCGGCAGGGGTATAAAAGAGGCAGCAGATGCCATTTTCTTCAGTTTTTCTTGCCCCAGATGTCAGGTGCCCCAAACTAAGAAGGCAAAATAAGAAGCTTGCAAAACATACCTTAGTGCAAAACAATGGTACTAGTTGTAAGCAAATACACCATATAGACATGCATCCCAAAGGTTGAAGTACATGGAGGGATAAGAAAAATAGAAGTTATGTTCTTACCATAATGTTCCATGTTAGTTGTCTTCTTCTCGCCTTCTTCTTGCTGGATGGGTTCGGAGCCGACCTCGGCCCGACTGCCACTCTAAAAGCTCGAGAGTTGGTTCCACCGGCTCGAGGCTCCCCTTATATCCCACAATGCTAGGCGTGAGTTACCTCAGATCTCGTTTGTAAGCTAACCCCAGCTTATAATAGTATCAGAATAACTATAAACAAAGTCCACCTCTAAAAACCAGGGAGAAGAAGGGTGACCTACATCTTGATCCAGGAAATATGCACAACAGCATATGCCTAAGAAAAGAGGTGGTAGAAAGAGAGGTTCACAATCACAACTCCTCTAGGTCTGTCCAGGCCAGGGGGAAGGAGGGTGGGACGCAAGAAGAAGGCGAGAAGACAAACAACATGGAACGTTATGGTAAGAACATAACTTCTATATGTTAAGTTGTCTATCTCGCCTTCATTCTTGCTGGATGGGGCCGCGTCCCTAGCACCTTGTCCCGGGTGGCCTAACGGAACAGACTCCTGAGAACAGTGGAACCAAAGTTAGCTCTATGTCTAGAAGCTAAATCCAACTTATAATGAGAAATGAAAGTGTGAGGAGTAGCCCAAGTAGCCGCTGCACAAATGGTGTCAATAGGCAGTCTGTCTTGGAAGGCTATAGAAGTAGTCAAAGCTCTGGTGGAATGGGCCTTAGGTTTATTAGGCAGCTTTTGGTGTCTAATTTCATAAACAAGGGAAATCAGAGATGTTAGCCATCTAGATAATGATACCTTTGAAACTGAAAGTCCCTTTCTGCCTTCTGCATAGGAGACAAACAGCTGGTCAGATTTTCTGAATTATTTTGTCCTATCCAAATAGTACCTTAACTGACGACGAACATCTAGCCAGTGTAATTTTTGTTCAGACCTATTGGAATATTCTGGAAAAAACACAGGGAGGTCAATGCTTTGATTTAGGTTAGACGTCGAGGCTACCTTGGGCAAAAAGGACGGGTTGGTTCGTAAGGATACCCTGTCCTTATGGAACAACAGATAAGGAGGTCGACAGCTGAGTGCATGAAGTTCTGAAATTCTTCTAGCTGAAGTAATAGCTACCAGAAAGAGAGTCTTCCATGATAGCAATTTTAAAGAACAGGAGGCTGCAGGTTTGAAAGGGGAAAGAATCAAAGAAGTAAGAACTAAATTTAGGTCCCAAGGAGGAGGAGGATTTCTTATAGGAGGTCTGAGTAGAAAAACTCCTCTCAAAAAGGCTTTACAAAGCTTGTGGGACATTATGGCAGACTCTGAAATACCCACATGAAAGTTAGAAATAGCTGCCAATTGAACTTTAAGAGTAGAAGGAGATGAACCTGCATGGAAGAGTTCAGCTAGAAAATCAAGGACCATTTGGATGGAAGCAGTGAAAGGATCTATGTCCCTTCCTTGAGCCCAATATGTGAAGCGTTTCCACTTACTCAAATAAATCTTTCGAGTGGAAGATTTATGGGAAGCTATCAAAATATCTCGAACAAAGTGAGATAATTGAGGAAGCCTGGCTAAGGTTGGAACTGGAGGAACCAAGCAGTGAGGTTCAGAGAGGGAAGGGAGCAATGAAACTGACCCGACTGATGGATCAAAAGATCTGGAACTAGGTCCAGATGCCAAGGTCGCTCCAATAGAAAATGATGTAGAAAGGGGAACCACACCTGTCGAGGCCAGTAAGGAGCAATGAGGATCAACGAGGCCTTCTGAGCGATAGCTTTCTGTATCACTTGAGAGATTAGTGGGAAGGGAGGAAATGCATACAGAAGTCCCCGGGGCCAAACTTGGACTAGAGCGTCTCTGCTGGGCTGGCCTGGTAAAGGGAATAGTGTGAAATAATCTCTGCACTTGCTGTTTTGGGGAGTAGCAAAAAGGTCGCAGCAAGGCTGACCCCACTTGAGAAAAATTTCTCTCACAACAGAGTCTTTCAGAGACCACTCGTGAGGCATGAGGATAGCTCTGCTCAACTAGTCCGCGATTTGATTGGACTTCCCGGGGATGTGCGTTGCTATCAGAAACCGCTGAGAAGAAATCTCCCATTGCCACAGTCTGAGTGCTTCTCGACACAGGGGGTAGGACCTGGTTCCGCCTTGTTTGTTGATATACCACACTACAGACATGTTGTCTGTCTGGATTGCAATCGTTCCCAAGGGAAGAGAGTCTTGAAGGGCTTGCAATGCTAAAAGCACTGCTCTCATCTCCAGAACATTTATGTGCAAGTGGCATTCGTCTGGTTGCCATGTGCCCTGGACAGTCCTGCCCTGATAATGACCCCCCCCCCACCCGATCAGGGAGGCGTCCGTTGTCAGAGTAGCAACCGGAGGGGAAAGAACAAAGGGTCTTCCCAATAAGAGCTGAGGGGAAGACATCCACCACAGAAGATGATTTCTGCATGCCTGCGTAATCATAATGGTGTGGGACATCGGAAGTTGCTGGTATGACCATTGTGCAAAGAGCATCCATTGAAGGATTCTCATGTGGAATCTGGCTAATGGAAGCAGAGGTATGGCAGCCGCCATAATTCCCAACACTTTCAGAACTAACCTGGCTTTGATTCTGTTGTTGCTGTAGAGGAGTGAGACCAGTTTGTGTATGTCTGTTATTCTTTGATCTGTTAGTCTCGCAGACATGTTGACTGTGTCTAGATTTGCGCCTATAAAGGTAATAGTACGACAAGGCGACAAAACAGACTTTTCGCAATTTATTGAAATGCCTAACTTTTGACAAATGCGAAAGGTGTAATCCCTGGCCATTAGAAGAAGATGCTTGGTGGGAGCTGTGAGGAGCCAGTCGTCCAAATATGGAAACACCTGGAATCCTTGTCGTCTCAGGTGAGAAGCTACCACTGCCATGCATTTGGTAAACACCCGGGGGGCAGTGGTGAGACCAAAGGGCAGGGCCCTGAATTGAAAATGACTGGTTCCCAGCCTGAAGCGAAGGAATCTTCTGGAGCGTCTGTTCATTTTTATGTGATATTACGCATCCTGAAGGTCTATAGAGCACATCCAGTTTCCTTTTCCCAAAAGGGGAAGGATGGACTGCAGCGTGACCATCCGAAATCTTGTTTTCTTGACCGACTTGTTCAAGATACTGAGATCCAAAATTGGTCTCCAGTCCCCTGTTTTTTTTGGAACTAAAAAGAACCTGGAGTAGATTCCGGATCCTTGCTGGTCTGCTGGAACTGGCTGAATTGCTCTTTTTGCAAGCAGCTTTGAAATTTCCAAAGCTGCAAGATCCCTTTGAGCGGGTGGAACATCTGGAAGGGATTTTTTTGATCGGTTTGGAATGCAAACGAAGGGAATGGAATAGCCTTCGGAAATGATGGACTGTACCCACTTGTCTCGAGTTAGGGATAGCCAGGCTTCTGGGTACAGTGACAATCTTCCCCCGACTGCCTCCGAAGGTGGACAGTCGGGCAACACCTCAGGGATGCTGAAAGGGTTTATCGGAGAAAGTTTTTCGATTGCCCTGGTTCTGCGGACCCCCCCTGCCTCTAGGGCGATGTCTACCATTGTTGCTCCCCCCTCTACCTCTGGCGGGGAACCGACTCTGTGCGTCAGGCGAAGTCCCTTGAGATTGTTTACGGAACCACATTTTCCCACTTTTCTGGCCTTTGGGGTAAGGCCTAGAAGGAGTAGAAAAACGGACTCCGACGGCAGAAAGAGTCTTGCCATCAGTCTCGCACCTAGTCAAGGTTTCTTTCACTTGAGGACCAAAGAGAGATGATCCATCGAATGGGGAATTAGTGAAAGACGTTTTAAAGGGGTCCGCAAAATTGCATAGCCGCATCCAGGCATGCCTACGTAAGGCCACACCTGTCCCTGAGGCCCTGCTCGCTCCATCAGCCGCATAAGAAAGGAGGCGCATGGAGGAGTTGGCTATGGAGTTCAGGGTAGCCAGCTGAGTGTTCATCTTATCTTGAAAACCCGCAGCTGTAGGATCCTTCAACATGTCACTCGCTTCTTTGATCAAGTCCCTTTGAAGACGAGTAAAATGGCATAGGTAGTTCAGCAAACGCATTGCAAATGTCGCTGACGAGAACATCCGCTTCCCGTACCTTTCCATGGACCTAGATTCCTTGTTAGGTGGATGGACAGGCACTGAAGGATCAGCTAGTTCCTTCTTAGTGGCAGCAGCAACCACCATAGCATCCACAGAAACTCCTTTTGTCAAAAACTGTTTATCTGCTGGTGCCGTTATGAATTTTGAGGGTCTCCTGGGAGTGGGGTCCACCGAATCAGGAGCCGTCCATGCCTTTTGCTACCACCTGCATGAGGGGGTCAAAGGGGAGACACCCAGGAGGTGGAAGGACGAGCCAAACGCCTCAAGGTACACAGACTCATCCTCCGAAGGGTTGAGGGCTGGCCAATTTCCCTCTGCTTAAGGATTTCCAGAATGTCTGCAAAGGAGACATCTTCAGAAGGGGAACGGGGAACCCTCGAATCCTCTAAATCTGTGTCAGAGGTGACGGACTCAGGTGAGTCTATGTGTTTCCTCTTACACTTTCTCTTCCGAGGGACTCTTCTGTCAAAACAGGAGAGGTCTCGCAAAAGGATGAGATTCCCACAGGGGATTCCTGAGGAGCTGGCTCTCTGTGGTCCGGGATGAGGGAGTGAGTCGACTTGACCTGAGGCACCAAGAGGGGGTGACGGAGCCGACTGTGGGTAGAACCAGGTTCTAACACACTCCGCATGACCTCGAACGCACCCCTGTCAGGCAGAGCCAGAGGTCCCCGCTCCGAAAAGCTAAAAACCTCCCTCGGCACCGACAGTGATGGCTCCGAGGCCGATGTCGGAGCCGAACTTACCAGCGCCGAAGCCCCGAGAGGGAGAGCGGGGTCGGACAAGGGTCCGATGCCACTCACCCCCTCGGAGCAGACAATGGAAGTCCGGCGCCGAGATTCTTCCAAGGAAGAAATCGGAGCCGACGATGGAGCCGAAGACAATTGTGTCGGCTCCGACGCTACCACAGTCTCGGTTCCGAAATGACCCGGCTCCGAGCTCAACGGAGTCGGAGGAGGAACATATTGATGGACAGGGGCAGGCATCGACTGATGAGTCGGGCTCTGAAGCATTTGGGCCAGTGCCTCGGACTTAAGAAGTCGACTCACTACCCTATGAAGGTCATGATCCGACAGCCTCGATGACCTAGAGGAGTGAGATTTATGGCTCCGTTCAGACAGCAGAGGAGATGCTGGAGCCGAATGAACGGAGCCAAGGGATGGTGACCTAGATCTCTTCCTAGATGTCGGCTCAAGATCTGGTCGGAGCCGACAGGAATTTTAATACCTCGGCTCCAGCCGAGCCGAGGGAACCACAGAAACTGTAGACTGAGACTCATCGGCTCCAGCCGGAGCCGATGTAGACGGAGGTTTAGTAGACTTAGGTCTCGGCTCAGTAGCTGGAGCCGAGGACCTAGAAGCCTTGGAGGGCTTCCCAGAGACAGAAAGGGAATCCTCAGGCTTGAGTAAACCTCTTAGGATCAATTTGTTCTTTCTTTCCTGCAGGACCCTGGGACTGAAGCCGTGGCATACAGCACAGGAGTCCTGCAGGTGCAAAGGCCCCTGGCAGTAGACACAAGAAGTGTGACCGTCTGTCAGAGACATTTTCTGACAGCACGCATCACACTTCTTGAAGCCTGAGACCTTTGTGTCTTTAGACATCTTAGAAAAAAAAGTGTAATCACACACACCCAGTCAAACACACTGATTACACCCTATCTTATTTTTAAACTCAAAAAATAAAACAACTATCAAAGGTTTTAATTTAAGAGAAACACCACACACACACCACTAGGGAATGGAAGAAGAAGGCCTGAAGGCCCGAGGGAAGAACTTATAAGTTCTTGTGGGGAAGAAACGGGATTTTAGAGAAAAAGGGGAGAGAATTCCACTAAACTAAGGGAAACAAGAGTTAAAATTAAAAATAAAGGGGTTTAAGTATACTAACTTTACTGAAAGTTTACTCACCAAGAAGCCGGTAGAAAACCAACACCTCAATCGCTGTAGCGGCAAACGAGATCTGAGGTAACTCATGCCTAGCATTGTGGGATATAAGGGGAGCCTCGAGCCGGTGGAACCAACTCTCGAGCTTTTAGAGTGGCCGAGTCGGAGCCGAGGTCGGCTCCGAACCCATCCAGCAAGAATGAAGGCGAGATAGACAACTTAACATGCCTTGTTAGGTAGAGGGGATGGAGGGAGGATAACCTGGACTGCAGCAGCATAACCACTCGAACACCTACATTTATGTTAGGTACAAAACTGTACTATGTTCATCATGCTATGCTGCTGCAGTCATCACACTTGGGTAGAGTCCCAAAGCTAAGGTTGGGTGGTAGGAGCTAAACTGCGTTAGGTGCAGCTAAGATGCCCTGCAGAACTGCAGTGGCAAATCCAGCTCTGGTTTTTGAGTATAGAGGAAGGTGGTAATGCTTGGTGAAGGTGTGCACTGAACTCCAGGTAGCTGCCTCCAGAATGTCCTTTGTTGGGACTCCTCAGAGGAAGGCTGCTGAGGTTGCTGTAGCCCTGGTAGAGTGAGACCTAATACTTGAAGGCACTGCTTTCCCGTGGTGTGAGTAGCAAAAGCGGATGCAATGTGCCATCCATTTGGAGATGGTCTGTTTTGAAATAGCCTTTCCTTCTGAGCCTGGTGCATAGGATACAAGCAGTTGGTCAGATTTTCTGAAGGCCTTTGTCTTGTCCAAATAGTAACTTAACTGTCAGTGAATGTCCAAAGAGTGACGGAGTTTTTCTCCTTTATTCTGTGGGTTTGGATAAAAGGTGGGCAAGTGTATGGACTGATTGAGAGCCACACCGGATACTACCTTTGGCATGAAGGAAGGGTTGGTGCGTAAAGATACTCTGTCCTGATGGAAAATGATGTAAGGTTCCACTGCCATAAGTGCCTGCAGTTCTGAGAATCTGCGTGCTCAGGTGATAGCCAGAAGCAGGGCCGTCTTCCATGACAAGTATTGAAGCTCTGCTGAAAAGGCTGGTTCGAAAGGAGGAAGTGTTAACTTTTCCAGAACAAAATTTAGATCCCAAGTTGGAGTTGGTGGTTTTCTGGGGGGTCTTATATTTTTTGCCTCTCTGAGAAACTGCCTTAGCAAAGGATGAGAAAATGGGAGGAACCGTATCATTTTGAGCTGAAATGGCTGAAGCATGGATCTTTACGGATGAGAAAGAAAGAAAGACCTTTCTGTAGCATCTCAGTTAGATGTTGGAGTATGTGTGGAATATTTGGGATGCCAGGATTTAGGCTTCTGGCCAGACTCCATACACAAAATCTTTTCCATTTGTCTGAGTAAGTAAGTTTTTCTGGTGCTGGGCCTCCTGGCCTCCAAAATGACATTCTGAACATCCTTTGAGAGAAGTGTTTGATAATTTAAGGAATTTTCCATGCAGCTAGATTTAAGGTCTTTAAGTTGACTGTGAAGGATCTGAGAGTTTTGTTGGGTTAACAGCAGTGGGAATTGAGGTAAGATCCATGGAGGGCTGCGAGTCAAGTTTCGTAGTAGTGGGTACCAGTGTTGATGTGGCCAGTCCGGAGCAATGAGGATCATCTGTGGTCTCTCTGATCTGGCTTTCAGTAATACCTGGGTCAGTAGAGGAAGAGGTGGGAAGGCGTAGACTGACAATGCTGTCCAGCTGAATGATAGGGCATCCACGTTCCAGGCCAGGGGATGGTACGTCCTTGTGCAAAATTTTTGTAGCTGGCAATTGTTGGTTGAGGCAAACAGATCTATGTCTGGTGGTCCCCACCTCTGAGTTATCATTGAGAATACTTGTGGGTGTAGTCTCCACTCGTGAGGGTCTGTCAAATTTCTGCTTAATTTGTCTGCCAAAATGTTTTCTTTTCCTGGCAGGAATTGTGATTGCAGTTGTACTTGGCAAGTTAATGTTGTGTTCCACAAGTCCATTGCCTGTCTGCATAGTGGGTAGGAGTGCGTTCCTCCTTCTTTGTTTATGTACCATATAACTGTGGTGTTGTCCATCCTTATTAGAAGTTGTCCTGGATGCAAGAGGTCTTTGAAGGCTGTTGGTGCATTTTTTTACAGCTAGCATCTCCTTTTGATTGATGTGTAGTTGCCTTTGGTTTGCAGACCATTTGCCCTGTATGCATTGTCCTGCCATGTGTGCACACCAGGCGTAGTCTGATGAATCTGTTGTCAAGGTTTGGTTTGCTGGAGGTGAGACAAAAGGAAGGCCCTTGTTTGCTTGGCATGCTTGAGCCCACCATAGAAACTCTTTTTGAAGGCATGGAATGAGTTATACTTGCTTCGAGGCTGTGTCTGTGTTGGGACCATACACTTTTTAGGTACCATTGTAGTTTTCTCATATGCAGCCTTGCATATGCAATTAGCTGAATGCAGGATGCCATGTACCCCAATGCCTGCAGGAATTTCCTTGCAGTGAGCTGGGTAGAAGTTGCCATCTTTTTGAAGTACTGAGCCAGTTGTTTTTGCTCGTCTGGCATAAGGTAAGCCCATCTGGGTCGTTGTATTCAAGCTGGCACCCAGGAAAATTATTTCTTGTGAGGGCATTAGTTTTGACTTCTTTTTGTTTACTGTTTACCGTAGGCAACTTAGCAACTTTGTTACAAATGCCAGATGCTGTAGTAGGATGTCTTTGCTGTCCGCTTAGATCAGGCAGTCATCCAGATATGGATAAATTTGTATTCCTCGCTGTCTGCAGTATGCAATTACCGATGCCAGGCATTTCATGAATACTCTGGGCGCAGTAGATAAGCCAAAGGGCAATGCAGAGAATTGATAATGCGTTGTGCCTGCCAAAAACCTGAGGTATCTTCTGCAATCTTGTCTGATAGGGACATGCAGGTATGCCTATTGGAGGTCCGTTACCAGCCAAGACTCCTTGCCCAGCATGGGAAGAAGCTGCTGTAGTGTGAGCATTTTGAAATTGGGAATGTCCAGGTACGTGTTTAGAATAGAAAGATCTAAGATGGGTCTCCAGGCTTTGTCCTTTCTTGGTACTAGAAACAGTCTTGAGTAAAATCCTTGACCTTGCTCTTTTGCAGGTACCTTTTGAATTGCTTTCATGTTCTTGAGAGCTGAAATTTGCTTTTGTGCCTCTGCCCCATTGGTTTGTTGGCAGATTTGACATGCCTCATCTGTGGTAAAGTGTGAAAATGAAATCTGTAGCCTCGGGTAATAATATCCAGAACCCATTTGTCCTTTGTTATGATGTGCCAATTTTCTGAAAAAAGAGCCAGTTTTCCACCTAGAGGTGCTGCCTGGGCAATTTTGCTTGTCAGGTGAAGAGGAAAGTCACTGAGTTTGTTTTCTGAAGGGTTGAGATCTGTCGTCTCCCCCTCTGAGTTGTTTGCCATTGTCTAGGCCTGAAGGCACCTTGTGCCTGGCCTCTGCCCCTGGGGTATCTGTACCTGCCCCTTTGGGGTCTGTCTGAAGCAGGAAAAGACCAGTTTTTTGATGGCCAGTTTCTGCTGAAGCGAGGAGGTTGTACCTGTAAAAAATCTTTAACTGTTTGCATTGATTTTGCCTTTTCTTCCATCTTCTTTAAAACTTCCTCTGCTTTGACAACAAATAACGCATCCTTTTGCAGTGGAGCATCCAGTAACTTTGCTTTGACATGTTCTGGTAAAGGTCTGCTCTTTTAGCCAAGCATGTCTACATATTACAGACCCTGTGACTGGCTGCTCTACATGAGGCCTCCAAAGAATCAAAACCACACTGCAAGGTATGTTTTCCCACTTGTTCTGCTGCATGCAACAAATCTTGCATCCCTTTGAAATCTAGTTGATCTGTTTGAGGGGTCATTTTCTGTTTTAACTGAGTAAGCAAGTACTGCTGGTATTTAATCATGTGAAATTGGCAGTTTAATGCCCTCATGGCCAAAGTGGCAGAGGTATACACTCCCCCCCCCCATCTTTCTAATGCCCTGGAATCTCTTTCTGCAGGTAGTGGATTCTTAGCAGTAAAGGCCTTAACCCCTTTGGGACCCTGGGAAATGGTTTCTGGGTATGCAGGAGGGCTTTTATATAAAAACTTGTGAGTCAGGGACTCGATAATATCGGTCTGGTTTAGGTGGTGCTGGAGGTAAGGAATCTGAATTTAGACTGGATTCAGTGTAGACATCATCCAGAATGTCTAAAACAGGAGGAATGGCTAGGGGTCTATGCTGAGGTAGAAGAAGAAACTCACAGAGTCTTTTCTTGGAGTAATCTTGTCCTTCCCAGTGGAAATGCTCTCTCATGGTGTGCAGGGTTTCCCCAAAAGAGAAGTCTTCAGGGGGGGAAACAGAGGGAATAGACTCCTCAGCATCTGAGTCTTCATAGAGAGGGAAGGTGTAATCCTGTTCCTCAGAGTCTGCTGAGGAAATGGATTCCTGGTCAGAAGGAGGTATATCTTCCTCCAGTCTAGGCCTTTTGTCAGGAGGGGGCTAGGAACCTCTGATAAGAGTAATCAGGTCCTCCACCATTTTGAGCACCTGTTTTTTAGGCATAGGGGCCTGTGTAGGAGTCTATGGACTCGGTTTCTTAACCTTTGGAAGCTTAGCGTATGACTTAACAGAGTCGGTTTAAAGACGCCTTCTGAAACCGATGGCCTGTCCACAGTCTCCGGATCGCCGCCAGGGCTGGCGTCCACGAGTTGAGGAGGAACCGGCACCAGTCGCCCAGTAGATTAAGAGGTAGTCGTATTTTCTAAACCTGCGGTAGTCAGGGGCTGCGTAGGCACCTCACTGAATACCGGAGATCCGGCGGCAGGCCTAACCGAAACCTCGGTATAGTACAGTTTTGTACCTACCATAAATGTAGATGTCCGAACAGGATAGCATCTGCAGTAATAACAAATGGGTTGTCCTGTCATCAGGCAGCCCTTCGGTCGGCCGAATTCCAAAGTCCGGGTCCGGCTTCGGCTGATGTCGCACTTCACCCGACGTCATCTCTGCTGGTCCTCGGGTATAAAGGCATCAGCCGACGCCATTTTCCTCAATGTTTCTTGCCCCAGATGCCAGTTGCCCTCTAGGAAGCTAAATTTTGGATAAATGCCAATGTTTCCAAAATAGTAGAAGGCAAACACAAAAAATAAGCATGTATGTACATATATATACAAACAAATACACCATAAGAGACTCCCCCCCCCCCCAGCTAGCTATTAGGAGGGTAAATACCCTAGGAGTACCACAGAGGGGAAGGAGGGTGGGTAATCCTGACTGCAGATGCTATCCTGTCCGGACATCTACATTTATGGTAGGTACAAAACTGTACTATGTCCTTCAAGGATGCATCTGCAGTCATAACAAATGGGTAGAATACCATAGCCAAACTAGGGGAGGAGGAAGAAGAATTATGGTGTAGTTAGGATCCCTTGCAATACAGCAGTGGCAAACCCTGCTCGGGATCTAGAGTATAGAGGTAAATTATAATGCTTGGCAAATGTATGCACGGAGGTCCAAGTAGCCGCCTCAATAATGTCCTTGGTTGCCACTCCTCGTAAGAAAGCTGTGGTAGTGGCTGTAGCCCTTGTAGAATGAGGTCTTATGTTCTGTGGAACTGGTTTTCCATGGTAGGAGTAACAGAATCTTATGCAATTTCCTATCCATTTGGAGATTGTCTGTTTGGAAATTGCTTTTCCTTCCCTTCCTGTTGCATAGGCTACTAAAAGCTGGTCAGTTTTTCTGTTACTTTTGGTTCTGTCCAGGTAGTAGCGTAACTGTCTATATGTACATCCAAGGTATGCAGCAGCCTTTCCCCCCTGTTCTGTGGATTGGGAAAGAAGGTAGGTAGGTGGATTGCCTGGTTTAAAGACACTCTGGATACCACCTTAGGCATAAATGTAGGATTAGTTCTCATGGACACTATCTTGATGGAAGATTAGGAAGGGTTGTACTGCCATTAAGGCCTGTAGTTCTGAAACCCTCCTTGCTGAAGTAATTGCCAGTAGGAAAGCAGTTTTCCATGATAGGTGTTGAAGATCTGCTGTTGCTGCTGGTTCAAATGGAGGGAGTGTCAATTTTTCTAGCACAAAGTTCAAGTCCCATGCTGGTAATGGTGGCTTCCTAGGAGGTTTTACATTCTTGATCCCTCTGAGGAATTGCCTGAGTAGAGGATGTGAAAATACAGGTGGATCGAAGCTGTATTCTGTGGAAATAGCTGATGCATGTATCTTGATGGAGGAATAGGACAGGCCCGTATGTAGAAGCTCTGCCAAGTACTCCAGGATGTTAGCAATGTCTATGTTTGACACATCTTTTCCTCTTTCAGTACTCCAAATGACAAACCTTTTCCATTTTCTTGCATAGTTCCTTCTTGTTGAAGGTCTGCGGGCTTCAAGGATAATGTCTTTAACCCTTTGGGATAAGTCTGGGTTAGTTGCTGTTATGTGATGTTCCAGGCAGTCAGTTGTAAGGTTTTTAGGTTTGGGTGCATGATGTTGTAGTTGTTCTGAGTTAACATCAAAGGCATCAGGGGTATTGACCACATTCTCTCCTGTGACATGCTCCTCAGCAAAGGATACCAGTGTTGTCTTGGCCAATTCGGAGCTATCAGAATTATCCTTGGACGTTCCTCTTTGATTTTCAGTAGTACCTTGTGCATCAAAGGAAGAGGTGGAAATGCATATGCTGTCAGGCCTTTCCAACTGAAGGATAGAGAGTCCGCCTTCCATGCAAGTGGGTGGCATGTCCTTGTGCAGAATTTTTTGAGCTGGTGATTGTGTGGGGATGCGAATAGGTCTATTTGTGGCATTCCCCATTTCTTTGTGATGGCCTTGAAGATGTCCGGGTGTAGCATCCATTCGTGAGCATCCGAGGTGGTTCTGCTTAACATGTCTGCTAGGGTGTTTTCTTTTCCGCACAAATATTGCCTGTAACTGGATGTTGTAGCTCAGAGCCATATTCCAAAGGTCCAGAGTCATTCTGCATAGGGGGTATGAATGAGTGCCTCCCTGTTTGTTGATGTACCACATGACTGTGGTGTTGTCTGTCCTTATCATTAAGTGGCCTTCTTTGAGGAATGGTCTGAACTTCTGGATTGCTAGTTTTACTGCCAGCATTTCTTTTTGGTTTATGTGCAGGTGCAGCTGGTCTGGAGTCCACAATCCTTGTATGCACTTGTCCAACATGTGCGCCCCCCAGCCTAGGTCTGAGGCGTCCGTTGTGATGGTTTGGTTTGCTTGAAAGTTGTGGAAGGGCAAGCCTGGGTTTGACTGGCATGCTTGAGCCCACCATAGGAACTCTTGTTTCAGGCATGGGATTAGTGGGATTTCGGTTTCTAAGCTGTGCCTGTGTTGAGACCATAAATTCTTTAGGTACCACTGTAGCTTTCTCATATGCAGTCTGGCATGGGGGACCAGGATAATGCATGATGCCATGAAGCCCAAGGCCTGCAGTACTTTTCTTGCTGTTAGTTTGTTCTGCTTTGTTAATGCCAAGAAGTAAAGAGGGAGTTGTTCTTGTTTTTCTGCAGTCAGGAATGCCATTTGTTTTACTGTGTCCAATTCCGCACCCAAGAATGTTCTTGTCTGGGATGGTATCAGTCTTGACTTTTTTAAATTGACTGTGTATCCCAGGGCTTGTAGTAAGCAAATGACTCTTTGTAAATCTGTTGTCAGCTTGTTTTTGTTGTCCGCTTGTAACAGGCAGTCGTCCAGGTATGGATAAATTTGGATTCCCTGTAGCCTGCAATGAGCGATTACTGATGCCAGGCATTTTGTGAATACTCTGGGCGCAGTAGATAAGCCAAAGGGCAATGCTGAGAATTGATAATGCTCTGATCCTGCAAGAAATCTGAGGTATCTTCTGCAATTTGGTCGTATGGGGACGTGCAGGTATGCCTCCTTGAGATCTAGAGTTACCAGCCAACACTCCTTGCCCAGCATGGGAAGAAGTTGCTGTAGGGTCAGCATTTTGAATTTTGGGACAATGATGTATGTGTTTAAGACGGACAGGTAGGTCTCCAACTTTTCTCTTTTCTTGGTACTAGGAAGAGTCTGGAGTAGAATCCTTTGCCCTGTTGTGTTATTGGTACTCTTTCCACAGCTCTCATCTTTGTTAATTGAGCTATCTGCTTTAGAGCTTCTGTTTTTTGATTTGGAGGTAGGTTTGGCATTCCTCTTTTTACTGGTAAGGTGTGGAAGTGGAACCTGTAGCCTTGGTCTATGGTTTGCAAAATCCACTTGTCTTTTGTGATATAGTGCCAATTTTTTGAAAATAAGGCTAACTTTCCGCCTAAAGGTGCTGCTATTTGCTCCCTGGTAGGCGGTGTCAGAGCCAAGTCACTGTGATTGTCCTATTGCAGTGGCAGTGGTTGTGTCTATGCCTCGCTGGTTATTGCCTTGCCACTGGCGTCCTCTATAGGCACCTCCTCTGGATTGATTTCTGCCTCTAGAGCGTCTATTCCTGCCTCTTTGAGATTTTGAGGAGTCTGGAAAGGACCAATTTTTGGCAGGCCAGTTCCTGCTAAACCTTGGGGGCTGAACCTGTAAGAAATCCTTAACTGTTTGTACAGATTTTGCCTTCTCTTCCATTTTCTTCATTACTTGCTGAGCAGGGGTACCAAATAGACTGGCCTTATCCATAGGAGCATCTAACAGCTTTGCTTTATGATCCGGCAGGACCTGTTCTTTCAACCATGCATGCTTTCTTATCACTGTGCCAGTCATGGCTGATCTAAATGAAGCCTCCAGTGCATCATAGCCACATTTTAAAGAATGGTTACTAACCTGCTGAATGTTATTCACCATTTCTAAAACATATTTCTTATCTAAGGATTCATCAGAGGACAGCTTCTTAGTTAACTGATCAAGCATAAACTCTTGGTATTGGATCATGTGAAACTGACAGTTTAAAGCTCTAGCTAAGAGAGTAGCAGAGGTGTAAACTTTTTTGCCCCATCTCTCTAAGGACCTGGATTCCCTTTCAGAAGGAGAGGGTTTTTGCTGAGGTCGAAGCTACTGCCTTAGGCCCCTGGGATATAGTCTCAGGGTCTGCAAGTGGGGCCTTGTATAGGTGGTGATGAGTGTCTGGCACCCTGTAAAATCTATCTGGTTTGGCAGGGGCTGGAGGTAAAGTATCAGGAGCAGTGCAAACATCATTAAATGCATCATCCACAACAGGCAGAACTGAAGGTATAGCTAAGGGCCTATGTTGTGGTAAGTGCAGAAAAGTCCTAAGCCTTTTTCTTGAATCTGAGAAATCTTGTCCCTGCCATTGGAATTGTTCTCTCATGGCATGTACGGTTTCCCCAAAGGAAAATTCCTCTGGTGGAGAGGCAGATGGAATGGATTCATTAGCATCGTAATCTTCATAAGTAGAAAAAGGAGCCTCTGGCTGATCTGTAATGACTGAGTCATCCGAAGAATCATCAGAGGACACTGGCTCGGGGGGCTCTGCTCTAGGTCTCTTTTCTGGAGGCTGAGAGGCCCTGTCTGGGTGAGATTGGGATCCCCTAATTAAGGAGATTAGATCCTCTGCCAGAGTAAGCATTTGGGAACTAGAAGTGTGCCTGTGTGAGGGGGCCTTAACAGGCACTGATTTAACAGTTTTGGCTGCTTTAGCCCTGGCAAAGGCCTTTATAGACATGGCTGCAGGAGGCCTAGCAGCACCACGTGCTGGGGTAGAGACATCCAAAGGGATGGTGTCAGATAAGTCACTAGGAACCACAGTAGTAGGCAAAACTTCAGAGGCCGATTCAACTAAGGTAGCAGGAGCCTCAGTAGTAGTCATGGATTCGGCTGAAGATTGACCCGTTTTCTCGGTTTCGGCCGAAACCGAGACACTCGCGGCTTGCTTAACCGTGGTTTCGGCCGAAACCGCAGGCCGCGAGTGTCGGTCTTTTTCTTTGCGTTTTTTAACAATTTGGGTAGTCGGAGGATCCGACGGCATAATGTACGCAAAATCTGAGCCGAAAAACTGTTCAGCAAACTCTGACCGACGCCTAAGCGTTCGTCGGTTGAAGGAAGCACAGGCTAAACAGGCTGCTGCGTCGTGGTCTGGGCCTAAACAAGGTAGGCAGTAAGAGTGGAAATCTTTATGAGGTATTTGTTTCCCACAAGTTAAACAGTTATTTACTTTTTCTGACATCGGCTGAGGCAAGAAAGAGTCCCCAACGGGGTACTTAGCTTTTAGAAGTCTTCGAAGTAGTATTCGGTAGTAGTAATCTCTGGATCTGACCGACCGGCACTTGCGAACAGCTTCTGCTTCGGGCGCCACGCGGCAAGAAAGACTGGGGAAAATGGCGTCGGCTGATGCCTTTATACCCGAGGACCAGCAGAGATGACGTCGGGTGAAGTGCGACATCAGCCGAAGCCGGACCCGGACTTTGGAATCCGGCCGACCGAAGGGCTGCCTGACGACAGGACAACCCATTTGTTATGACTGCAGATGCATCCTTGAAGGACATCTGGTCTAGGCCTAGACTGCCTGTCTTTGTCCTTGCGTTTTTTAAGCATAGCGGATGTCGGAGGTTCCGACGACATAATGTAGTTGAATTTTCTGCCAAAATAATGTCGGGCGGTATCAGCCCAATGCTTAATAGTGCATTTATTGAACCTAGCGCAAAACTGACAACCAGAAACGTCGTGGTCTGTGCCTAGGCAAGGAATAGAATAAGAATGAAAATCCTTATGAGGTGTTTGCTTCCCAAAAGAAATACAATTATTAACTTTGTCTGCAATCGGTATGAGGCAAGAAAAGTTTCCCCAACGGGGTACTTAGCTTTATAGAAGACTTTGGCTGAAATTCTGTTAGAAAATCTCAGGAGCTGGCCGACCGGCACTTGCCAACTGCTTCTGCTTCGGGCACCGCGCTGCAAGAAAGACTGAAGAAAATGGCGTCTGCTGCCTCTTTTATACCCCTGCCGCACTGACATCAGGGAAGAAGCGACAACCGATGCCGGACCAAGGCTTTGGAATTCAGGCCGACTGCAGGACCGCCTGACGGCAGGATAATCCAAGTGTGATGACTGCAGCAGCAAAGCACGATGAACATGCTTCATCGTCGGTTTTGGACCTAGATGGTCTGTCTCTGTCTTTTTCCTTATATACAGACGCTTAATAGAGCATTGGTTAAATCTAGCACAAAACCGACAGCAAGGCATATTGTGATCGTGGCCTAGGCAAGGAATACAGTATGAATGAAAATCCTTATGATTTGCTTCCCACAACTACTGCAATTATTAACTTTTACTGACATTGGTAAGGAGCAAGAAAAAGTTTCCCCAACGGGGTACTTAGCTTTAGTTTGAAGACTTCCGTACTGAAACTCGAATACGAAAATTTCAGTAGTTGGCCGACAGGCACTTGCAAAAGTACAGTTGTGTACCTACCATAAATGTAGATGTTCGAGTGTATTCACTGTTGCAGTCATTACACTTGGGTTATCCTGCTGGCAGGCTACCCGCAGTCGGTCTGAATTCAAAGTTTAGGTCCGGCATCGGTTGCTGTGCCTCTTCCCTGACGTCAGTGCCCCAGGGGTATAAAAGATGCAGCAGAAGCAATTTTCTTCAGTTTTTCTTGCCCCAGATGTCAGGTGCCCCCAAATTGGTAGGCTGAAAATTATGCCAATTAAGTATGCATGCACAAAAATGAGAAGTTATGTACCTACCATAACGTTCCATGTTAGTTGTCTTCTCTCGCCTTCTTTCTTGCTTGATGGGTTCGGAGCCGATCCTCGGCTCCGACTCGGCACTTACTAAGCTCGAGAGTCACTTTTACCAGCTCGAGGCAGCCCCATATCCCATGATGCAAGGCGGTAAGTACCCAGATCTCGTTTGTACCTGTAGGGAAAAACACCTAGCACAAAAAACTTTCCACTGAGGAAAGAAAGCAATTAGCCTAAAGGAAGGGCTGTAATGGGAACCAGGTAACTAACTGGTGCCTAAAGAAGCAAATCTTCCAAACAAGGGAGATCAAGGTCTGTCCAGGCAAGGGGGTAGGAGGGAGGGTCGCAAGAAAGGCGGCGAGAGAAGACAACTAACATGGAACGTTATGGTAGGTACATAACTTCTCAATGTTAAGTTGTCAATCTCGCCTTCATTCTTGCTTGATGGGACCGCGTCCCTAGCACCTCTATCCTGGGTGGCTCAATGGAGCAGACTCTTGAGAACCGTAGAACCAAAACTGGCTCTATCCCTGGAGGCCAAATCCAATTTGTAATGAGAAACAAAGGTATGAGGAGTGGCCCAAGTGGCTGCTGCACAAATAGTGTCTAAAGGGAGTCTAGCCTGAAAGGCTGTGGAAGTGGCTAAACTTCTGGTGGAATGCGCTTTTGGTTTTGAGCACAGCTGTCTGCCCCTGAGCTGATAGATTTCGGAGATGGTGGAAGAAAGCCATCTAGATAAGGTCACTTTGGAAACAGGAAGGCCTTTCTTATTTTCAGCATAAGAACGAAAGAGCTGATCGGATTTCCTGAATTGTTTTGTTCTGTCCAAATAATATCGGAGTTGGTGGTGAACATCAAGATAATGTAAATTTTTGTTCCGATCTGTTGGAGTAATTAGGGAAAAATACAGGGAGATCAATAGATTGGTTCAAATTAGTTTTCGAAGCCACCTTAGGCAAAAAGGATGGATTAGTTCTCAAGGATACCCTGTCCTTGTGGAAGACCAAATAAGGGGGACGAACAGAGAGAGCATGAAGTTCTGACACTCTTCTGGCCGAAGTAATAGCGACAAGGAAGAGTGTTTTCCATGAAAGAAACTTCAGTGAACATGAAACAGCTGGCTCGAAGGGAGGAAGAATTAAGGATGTCAGCACTAGATTTAGGTCCCATTGAGGAGGAGGACTCCTGACAGGAGGTTTAAGGAGAAAAATCCCTTTTAGAAAGGCTCTACAAAGCCTGTGGGACATAATGTTGTGATCTGCAAACCCGACATGAAAGTTCGAGATAGCAGCCAACTGAACTCTGACCGTGGAAGAAGAAGAGCCCGAGTGAAAGATTTCCACTAAAAAATCCAAAACTGCATGAACAGGGGCAGTAAAGGGATCTATATTCTTTGATTTTGCCCAACAAGAGAAGCGCTTCCACTTGCTGGTATAAATCCTTCTAGTAGAGGATTTAAAGGAAGCCACTATGATATCCCTAACCGGGTTAGAGATCACAGGAAGCCTGGCTAAGGAAGGAAGTGGAGCAACCAAGCTGTGAGGTTGAGAAAAGGAATAGACCGATGCAGGTGACCCGATTGGTGGATCAGAAGGTCTGGCACTGGGTCCAGATGCCACGGCTGCACCAATAGGTGACGATGGAGGAACGGAAACCAAATTTGTCGAGGCCAATAGGGGGCAATGAGAATCATTTTGGCTCTCAAAACGGTGGCTTTCTGGAGTACTTGTGGAATCAATGGAAAGGGAGGAAAGGCATAAAGAAGTCCCTGGGGCCAATCCTGGGTAAGAGCGTCTCTGGGGGGATGGCCTGGCAGTGGGAAGAGAGAGAAGAACTCTGGGCATTTGCTGTTTTGGAGAGTAGCAAAAAGATTGCAACATGGGCGGCCCCATTCTAGAAAAATCTCCTCCACTATAGATTGTTCGAGAGACCACTCGTGAGGCATGAGAATAGCTCTGCTCAATCTGTCCGCTAAAATGTTGGTTTTTCCAGGGATATGCGTTGCTACCAGAAACCGATGAGAGGAGATCGCCCATTGCCAAAGTCTGAGAGCTTCTCAACACAAGGTGTAGGACTTGGTTCCGCCCTGTTTGTTGATATACCATACTACAGACATGTTGTCCGTGTGAACTGCAATTGTTCCCAAGAGAAGAAAGTCGTTGAGGGCTTGCAACTTTAAAAGCACTGCTCTCATCTCTAGGACATTTATGTGCAGGTGGTATTCGAACAGGTGCCACGTCCCATGAACCATCCTGCCCTGATAATGACCCCCCCACCCGATCAGGGAGGCGTCCGTAGTGACTGTGGCTACCGGGGCCGGGGATACAAAGGGTCTGCCCTGATGAATCTGGGGAGAAGAAATCCACCAGGATAGGTGGTTTTTGCAAGCTTGTGTCACCAGGATTTGGTGACGCATGGGAAGTTGTTGGTAAGACCACTGGGTGAACAACATCCATTGAAGAAGACGCATGTAGAAGCGGGCCAAGGGAAGAAGGGTAATGGCCGCTGCCATGAGGCCCAACACTTTCAGGACCAGTCTGGCTTGCACCTTTTTGCTGGCAAGGATGATCCGCACGTGACTTTGGATATCTGAGATTCTTAGGGCTGTGAGGGTTGCTGACATCCGAACAGTGTCTAAATTTGCGCCTATGAAAGTAATAGACTGGCAGGGCAACAAGGAGGATTTTTCGTAGTTGATCGAAATTCCTAACTGAGTGCAGAGATTTAGGGTGTAATCCCTGGCTTGGAGAAGTTGATGCCTGGTGGTGGCTGAAAGGCGCCAGTCGTCGAGATACGGAAACACCTGAAATCCTTGACGTCTCAGGTGAGCCGTGACCACTGCCATACATTTGGTGAACACTCTGGGGGCTGTAGTGAGACCAAAGGGCAGGGCTCTGAATTGAAAATGACTGGACCCCAGCCGAAAGCGGAGAAACCTTCTGGAGCGTCTGTGAATTTTTATGTGATGGTATGCATCCTGAAGGTCTATTGAGCACATCCAGTTGTCTTTGCCCAGGAAGGGCAAAATTGATTGAAGTGTGACCATTCGAATCTTTTCACAGACTTGTTGAGTCTGCTGAGATCCAGTATTGGTCTCCAATCTCCCGTCTTTTTGGGGACCAAAAAGAACCTTGAGTAGATTCCGGACTCTGAATGGTCTGCTGTAACTGGCTGAATGGCCCTTTTGTGTAGAAGCTTTGATACTTCTAACTTTGCGATTTCCCTTAGACCGGGTGGCACATCTGGAAGGGAATTTTTGTGAGTGAAGGGACTTTCCTCGAAAGGAATTTTGTAACCCTCGGATATGATCGACTGTACCCATCTGTCTTGTGAGAGGGAAAGCCAGGCTTGTGGGTACAGCGATAATCTTCCCCCGACTGCCTCCAAGGATGGACAGTCGGGCAACACCTCAGGGATGCTGGAAGGGCTTGTCAGAGAGACTCTCTGCTTCCCTGGTTTTGTGGACCCCCTCTGCCTCTAGGGCGGCCTGTTATTATTACCCCCTCTGCCTCTAGGGGTAAACTGACCACGTGTATCCGGCGTGACTCCTTGGGATTTGCGGAACCACATCTTTCCACCCTTCTGTCCTTTGGGGTGAGGTCTAGGAGGGGTGGAAAAACGGACCCCTACGGCAGAATCTTGCCATCCTGCTCACACCTGGTCAATGTATCCTTCACTTGAGGACCAAACAAAGTTGACCCATCAAGGGAGAGTTTGTGAAGGACGCCTTGAAGGGATCTGCAAAATTACAGAGCCGCATCCAGGATTGACGTCTCAGAGCCACTCCTGTGCCTGCAGCTCTACTCGCTCCATCTGCTGCATACGAAATCAGCCGCATGGAAGAGTTGGTTATGGAGTTAAGGATTCCTAGCAGAGAAGCAATCTTGTCTTGTGCCCCCGGAGCTGCAGGATCCTGTACTACTTCACCTAGTTCCTTAAGGATGTCCCTTTGGAGTCTGGTGAAGTGACACAAATAGTTCAGCGAACGCATGGCAAAGGTCGCTGAGGAAAACATCCGCTTACCATACCTGTCCATGGTCCTGGAATCCTTGTTAGGATGGACTGGTACGGAAGGATCTGCAAGTTCCTTTTTAGTGGCGGCCGCCACCACCATGGCATCAACCGGGACACCTTTTGTAAGGAATTGCTGTTCGGAAGGGGCTGTAATAAATTTAGAAGGCCTCCTGGGAACTGGCTCTACGGAATCAGGAGAAGCCCAAGCCTTTCGAGCGATTACTTGCATGAGAGGGTCAAAAGGCGGAGACACCCAGGAGGTGGAGGGTCGAGAACCAAACGCCTCTAGGTATACCGACTCATCATCGGAAGGATTTATGGTGGGCCAATTTCCCCTCTGTTTCAGGAGTTCTAGGATGTCTGAAAAGGAGACATCCTCAGAGGGGGGTCTTGGGGACCCCTCCGACTCATCTAAGTCGGTATCCGAAGTAGTAGACTCAGGGGAGTCTAGGTGCTTCCTCTTACAAGTCCTCTTGCGCGGAGGATCTCCTGACAGATCAGAAGAATCCTCGGAAGAGGGGGTTCCTCCCAATGGGGAAACCTGAGGCGGTGGATCTCTCAGTCCGGGAGCAAGAGAGCGGGAAGAGATATCAACAGGCACTGTAGAGGGAGGAGCTAAAGGAATAGACTGACTGAGCCCAGGGGGCCAGCACACTCCTCATCACCTCGAAGGCTCCCCTCCCAGGGAGATCCGAGAGAACCCGTTCCGAAGAAACTGGGACTCCCAGGCCCACCGAAAGGGAAGGCTCCGAGGAAGATGTCAGAGCAGAGCTCACCAAGGCCGAAGCTCCAAGGGGAAGAGCGGGGTCGGACAAGGGTCCGATGCCACTCACCCTCGAGCAGACCAGGGAAGCCCGGCCACAGAATCCCTCCAAGGAAGGTCTCGAGGAGGAGATAAGAGTAGATGCTGAAGGCGCAGAAGGGGGGGGGGTATCTGGCCCTCAGCCATAGCAGTAACTATTCCCGTAGACTCCAGCTCCAAACTCTGGGGTAGAGTCGAAGGAGGAACTTGAAGAGGGTGTGGACTAATAGTCGTCTGTTGAGACGGACTATGAAGTATTTGGGCTAGTGCCTGTGATTTTAACAATCTGCTTACCACTCTCTCTAAATCATGGTCTGACAACCTGGAAGACCTAGATGATCGGCTCCGATGGCTCCGCTCCGAAAGAAGAGGTGAGGCCGGAGTCAACAGTATCGGTTCCAAAGAGGGAGACCTGGACCTCTTCCTCGAAGGAACCATCGGAGCCGAAGACCCCACGGATCCAGACGGAGCCGATAACTTTTCGGCTCAGAGTGTAGGTCCAGATGTATCGGCTCCAGCCAGAGCAGATACAGGCAAGGAAACAATGGTGTCAGAGCCGGTCGGAGCCGACACCGAGGCCTGAGCCACATGGTGGTCGGAGCCGACACCCAAGTGACAGTAACAGTATCGAGGATTTAGCCAAGATAGGATCGGCTCCAGCCAGAGCCGATCTCGACTCCAAAGGAGTTGGAGCCAAGGCCGGAGGCTTAGAAACTGAAGCCTGGACCTTGGTAGTCCTAGAAGGCTTGCCCGGAGCCAATTTTGCCGGGGAGCCCTCCGGTTTAAGGAGACCCCTTAAAATAAGTTTATTTCTCCTTTCCTGCAGGACTCTCTGGCTAAAAGAGTGACAAATTGCACAGGAGTCCTGCAGGTGGAGAGGTCCCAGGCAGTATAAACAAGAAGTGTGACCGTCTGTCAGAGACATCTTCTGACAGCACGAGTCACACTTCTTGAAGCCTGAGACCCTCTGTTCTTTAGACATAGTGATTTCAAAACAACACTACACACACAGTCCCGAATCAGACAAGTAAAGTTAAGTATGAGAAGTAAAAACTCTCACACACACACGCCCTGACGGGGGGGGGGGGGGGGGGGATGGGAGGGAATAAAGGCCTGACTAAAAAGGTAAAGAAGGAAAAATAAAGTTGGTCAGAAAAGGCCTCACAATTATCTAAGAAAGATAGAATTCTAAGGAAGAGAGAAAATTTTCTGATTGGGGGCTAAAGTTTAGTAATAAACACTTACCAGGAGCTGGTAAAAGGAGGACCTCATCAGCGAAGCGGCAAACGAGATCCGGGTACTTACCGCCTTGCATCATGGGATATGGGGCTGCCTCGAGCTGGTAAAAGTGACTCTCGAGCTTAGCAAGTGCCGAGTCGGAGCCGAGGATCGGCTCCGAACCCATCAAGCAAGAATGAAGGCGAGATTGACAACTTAACATTAAACATTTCTTTCATCTACAAGCAAATACACCACATAGGTTGTATAGGACAGTGAAGTACAGATAAGTCCCAGCAAAGAAACAGGGGGATAGTGGGTGGGTAACCTGGACTGCAACAGTGAATACACTAAAACATCTACATTTATGGTAGGCAAACAACTGTACTATGTTCATCGTGTTTCACTGTTGCAGTCATTACACTTGGGTTGAATCCCAAAGCTGAGGTTGGGTGGCTGGGTCTAAATAGGATTAGGAGAGGCTATAAGGCCCTGCAGAACTGCAGTGGCAAAGCTTGCTCTGGATTTAGAGCAGAGAGTTAAGTGGTAGTGCTTGGTAAAAGTGTGCACTGAACTCCAAGTTGCAGCCTCTAAAATGTCTTTGGTTGGAACTCCTCTGAGGAAGGCTGCTGAAGTGGCTGCTGCTCTGGTTGAGTGAGGCCCAATGCCCTTAGGCACTGATTTGCCATGTTGTGAATAGCAAAAACTAATGCAGTGGCCTATCCATTTTGAAATAGTCTGCTTTGAGATAGCCTTTCCTTGTGATCCTGCAGCATATGCTACTAAGAGTTGCTCAGTCTTTCTGAAAGCTTTAGTTCTGTCCAAGTAGAAGCGTAGCCGTCTGTGTATGTCCAAAGAATGCAGGAGTCTCTCACCCTTATTCTGTGGGTTTGGATAAAAAGTAGGCAAATTAATGGTTTGGTTAAGGGCCACACTGGACATTACCTTAGGCATAAATGTCGGGTTAGTTCTCAGAGAAACCCTGTTTGGATGGAAAATGATAAAAGGTTCCACAGCCATGAGTGCCTGTAACTCAGACTCGTCTTGCAGACGTTATTGCTAGGAGCAGAGCTGTTTGCCAAGATAAGAACTTTATTTCAGGTGTACTGGCTGGCTCAAAAGGCTGCAGTGTGAGTTTTTCCAAGACATAATTGAGGTCCCATGCAGGTATTGGAGCTCTCTCCTTGGAGGTCTTACGTTTTTGGTCCCTCTGAGGTACTGTCTTAGCAACGAACGAGAGAAAATTGGTGGTTCCGTATTGTAATGAGCTGAAATGGCAGATGCATGGATTTTTATTGATGAAAAGGATAGGCCTTTGTCCAGCATCTCAGTTAGGTATTGTAAAATCAGAGGAATATTTTGTACAAAAGTGTCAATTCCTTGTGCCTGGTTCCAAGCACAGAATCTTATCCATTTTTCTGCATAAGATTTTCTGGTACTGGGCCTCCTGGCCTCCAAAATAACATCCATCACTGCTTTAGAGAGAGATGTGCTGTGAATGGCTACATTATCCACCATGCTGCCAGATTTAGGGTTCTGAGTTGGCTGTGCAGGATCTGTTTCGTTGGGTCAGTAAATGAGGAATTAGAGGCAATGTCCAGGCTGGGCCTTGAGACAAGCTCTTTAGGATTGGGTACCAGTGCTGGCGGGGCCAGTCTGGAGCAATAAGAATCATTTTTGGCTTCTCTTGTCTGACCTTTAGGAGTACCTTGGGGAGGAGAGGCAGAGGAAAGGCATATACTGTTAGGGTTTTCCAGCTGAATGATAGAGCATCCACTTGCCATGCTTGCTTGTGATACGTCCTTTGGCAGAATCTCTGTAGTTGGCAGTTGTGAGGGGAGGCAAACAGATCTATGTCTGGGCATCCCCATTTCTTTATCATCATGCTGAAGACTTGTGGATCCAGTTTCCAATCGTGGGGATCCGTGAGGTTTCTGCTTAGTTCGTTTGCCAGAGTATTTTGCTTTCCTGGCAGGAATTGTGCTTGCAGGTGTACTTGATAAGTCAATGCTATGTCCCACAAAGTCATGGCTTGTCTGCAGAGGGGGTAGGAAGGAGTGCCTCCCTGCTTGTCTATGTACCACATGACTGTAGTATTGTCCGTCCTTATCAGTAGTTGCCCTGGATGGAGTTGATCTTTGAAAGCTGTCAGGGCATTCTGAACAGCTAGCAACTCTTTTTGATTGATATGAAGATGCTTTTGGTTTGTGGGCCATGTGCCCTGAATACATTTTCCTGCCATGTGGGCCTCCCAGGCATAATCTGAAGTATCTGTTATTGACTGCCTGGCTGTGGGTAGGGTGAATGGCTGTCCCTTGTTGTGGTGACAGGCCTGTGCCCACCATCGAAACTCCTGTTGCAGGCAACGAATGAGGGTAATTAACGTTTCCAGGCTGTGACAATGTTGAGTCCAAACACTTTTTAGATACCACTGAAGTTTCCTCATATGCAGTCTGGCATATGGAATTAGCAGAATGCAGGACAACATGAAGCCCAAAGCCTGCAGAATTTTTCTTGCAGATAACTGGGTCTTTGTTGCCAACATTTTGAAGTAAGAAGTTAGTTGCCTTTGTTTGTCTGGCGTGAGATAAGACATCTGGGCAGTTGTATTTAAGCTTGAACCGAAGAGTATTATCTCTTGAGAGGGTACTAGTTTTGATTTCTTTTCGTTTACTGTATATCCTAGGCAAATTAGTAATCTTTTTGATCAAACGCCAGATGCTTTAGTAGAATGTCCTTGTTCTCTGCTTGAATAAGGCAATCGTCCAAGTAAAGATATATTTGAATTTCTCTTTGTCTGCAAAATGCAATTACTGGTGCCAGGCATTTTGTGAAGACCCTGGGCGCAGTAGATAAGCCAAAGGTCAGTGCAGAGAATTGGCAGTACATTGAGACAGCTATGAATCTGAGGTATCTTCTGCAAGATTGTCTGACAGGAATATGCAGGTATGCCTCTTTTAGGTCCAAAGTTACAAGCCAAGCCTTCTTGCCCAGCATGGGCAGAAGCTGCTGCAGAGTCAACATTTTGAATTTTGGAACATCCAGAAATTATTTAAAATAGACAGGTCCAGTACTGGTCTCCAAGCTTTGTCTTTTCTGGGTACCAAGAAAAGTCTTGAGTAAAATCCTTGTCCCTGCTCTTGCTGTGGTACTTGCTGAATGGCCCTCATTTCCATGAGGGATGAAACTTGTTTTTGTGCCTCTGCCCATTGATTGTGTGGCAGGTCAGGCATACCTTTTGCCCTTGGCAGTGTGAGAAAGTGGAACCTGTAGCCCTGGGACACTATATTCAAGACCCATTTGTCCTGGGTGATCATGTTCCAATTTTGAGAATAAAGTGCTAATTTTCCCCCTAAGGGGACTGCCAAAAGTTAAGTGCTTGGTGCTGGCAGAGGAAAGTCACTGGGACCGTTTCCTGAATGGCTGTGATTTGTCTTCTCCACTTTTGGAGGAAGAAGCGCCCCACTGTTTAGGTCTGTATGAGCCCTGGGGCTGGGATCTGCCTCTGGGGCATCTGTATCTGCCTCTTCGTGGCCTGACAGTGGAAAGGACCAATTCTTTGTAGGCCAGTTCCTGCTAAATCTGGGTGGCTGTACCTGTATGAAATCCTTTACAGTTTGCATAGATTTCACTTTGTCCTACATTTTCTTCAACACCTCCTCTGCTTTTACACCAAATAAGGTATCATGCTGTAATGGAGCATCTAATAATTTTGCTTTAACATGATCAGGCAGATTCTGTTTCTTTAACCAAGCATGCCTCCTTTATGACAGAACCAGTAACTGCAGCCTCGCAAGAGGCCTCCAGAGAATCAAAACCACATTGCAATGTATGCTTTCCCACTTGTTCAGATGCATGCAATAAATCCTGCATTTCCTTATTTTTTGCACAATCAGAATTTGACAACATTTTTCTGTTTTAGCAGTGACATTAAGTATTGCTGATATTTAAGCATTTGAAATTGACTATTTAAAGCCCTCACAGCCAAAGCAGCAGAAGTGTAAACCTTTTTTCCCCATCTGTCTAGTGCCCTTGAATCTCTATCAGAGGGGATAAGGTTTTTTGCAGTAGAAGCCTTGACCCCTTTGGGACCCTGAGAAATAGTTTCTGGGTCAGCAGCAGGGTTTTTATAAAGAAATTTATGTGAATCTGGAACCCTGTAGTCTCTGTCTGGTTTAATAGGGCAGGAGGTAGAGAGTCAGGAGAAAGTCAGGACTCTGAAAATACATCTACAATGTCTAATACAGGAGGAACAGCCAAAGGCCTGTGCTGAGGTAGTAAAAGAAAATCTGTAAGCCTTTTCTTAGATTCTGAGTAGTCTTGGCTCTCCCAGAGGAAGTGCTCCCTCATGGTATGCAGGGTTCCCCCAAAAGAATAATCTTCAGGCGGTGAGGCTGCAGTGATAGATTCTTCAGCATCAGAATCCTCATAAGGAGGAAGAGAGTATTCCTGTTCAGAAGAGGAGTCAGAGAAAATGGAAACCCGATCTGAAGATTCATATTCATTCTCTTGCCTAGGCCTCTTGTCAGGAGGGGGATGGGAACCCCTGATCAAGGTAATAAGGTCTTCGGCCATTTTCAGCATCTGTTTTTTAGGCATGGTAGTCTGTCCTGGAGAATGCTGTACTTGTTTCTTTGTCTTTAGAAGTGCTTTAGTCTTTGATTTGGAGGCTGAAGTAGGCTTTACATATAACTGTGTAGGTCTGAAAACACCCTCAGAAGCCGATGCCTGCTCAGCGGCTCCGGACCCATCTGAAGGAATAGTTTCAGAGTGTCCAATACCTTGAGTATCCAGAGGCCTAGCTTGCTCCACGTGGGAGTGGTCAGCGGCCTGTGGCTCTGAGGTAGCGGGTGCCAGGGGCTGCGAACGTGCCTCACTGAGAACCGGCGAACCAACGACTGGCCTAGCAGAAGTCTCATCGGTTTTGGACCTCGGATGCCTGTCTTTTGCTTTTTCCTTGCGCTTTTTATAAACTCCGGTTGTCGGCTGTTCCGACGGCATTATATAATTGAATCTTCGGCCAAAGTAGTGAAAAGCAAAATCGTACAGATGCTTAATAGTGTGTTGGTTAAATCTAGCACAAAACCGACAGCTAGCAACGTTGTGATCAGGGCCCAAAGCAAGGAATACAGTAAAAATGAAAATCCTTATGAGGTATTTGCTTCCCACAAGAAATAGAATTGTTAACTTTTTCTGACATCGGACTGGAGCAAGAAAAAAGTTTCTCCAACGGGGTACTTAGCTTTAATGAAGACTTTGGATCTGAAATTAGTCTCAGGAGTCGGCCGACCAGCACTTGCAAACTGATTTTGCTTCGGGCACCGTATGGCAAAAAAGACTGAAGAAAATGGCATCTGCTACATCTTTTATATCCCGGCCGCACTGACATCAGGGAAGAGGCGGCAGCAACCGATGCTGGACCTAGACTTCGGAATTCAGGCCGACTGCGGGTAGCCTGCCAGCAGGATAACCCAAGTGTAATGACTGCAACAGTGAAACACGAACATCTGCTTCAGGCACCGCGCGGCAAGAAAGACTGAATAAAATGGCATTGGCTGCATGTTTTATACCCCTGACGACCTGACGTCATGGAAGAGGGGACAGCAACCGATGCAGGACCCAAGACTTTGTTATTCAGGCTGACTGAGGGCAACCTGCCAGCAGATTACTCAAATGTAATGACTGCAACAGTGTAACACGAAGAACATGGACCAGTTCTTTGAAGGCCAATGCCTACTGAATCTGGGAGGCTGTAGTTGTAGGAAATCTTTAACAGTTTGCATAGATTTAGCTTTTTCCTCCATCTTTTCGAGGACAACTTCTGTTTTATTGCCAAAAAGGTGATCTTGGTTTAAGGGAGCATCCAGTAATTTAGCTTTACCATGATCTGGCAAGTTTTGTTCCTTAAGCCAATCATGCCTTCTAAGTACAGACCCAGTAACAGCAGCCCTAAAGCATCAAAATCAGACTGCAAAGTATGTTTACCAACTTGTTCTGCAGAATGCATTAAATCTTGCAAGTCTTTGTGTTCAGCACAGTCAGTAATCAACATCATTTTCTGTTTAAGTAGTCGCACAATATGCTGCTGATACTTTAACATATGAAACTGGCAATTTAAAGCCCTAATGGCCAAAGTAGCAGAAGTGTATACCTTCTTACCCCATCTGGCTAAGGCTCTAGAATCTCTATCAGAAGGGGTAGGATTTTTGGCAGCAGTAGCCTTAATGCCTTTTGGTCCTTGGGAAATGGTCTCTGGATCCGCAGGAGGATTCTTGAAGAGGAACTTGAGAGTCGGGTACTCTGTAGTACTAGTCAGGTTTTCTGGGAGCTGGAGGTAAAGTGTCTGGGGTAAGGCTGGATTCCAAGAAGACATCTACAATCTCCAGAACAGGGGGTATAGCTAGAGGCCTGTGCTGAGGCAAGTCTAAAAATTCTCCAAGTCTCTTTTTGGACTGTGGGTAGTCTTGGCATTCCAAGTGGAAATGCTCTTAAGGTATGCAAGATTTCCCCAAAAGAAAAGTCCTCTGGAGGGGAGGCAGAGAGGATGGAATCCTCTGCATCTGAATCCTCATAGGCAGATAAGGGAATGTACTGGTAAGCAGAGGGATCAGAGTCATCAGGCTCACAGTCTGTAGAATCAGAAGGGAAATCCATCCTTTGTCTTATAGAGGGGGAAGGCTGGCTTCCCATAATTAAAGTTATAAGGTCCTTCAGCCTTTCTAAGTATTTGTTTCCGTGGAATGGGAGCTAGATCATGTGCTTTGGTCGGTTTTCTAGGCGAAGAGTGAACTCTGGCCTTGAGAAACTCGGTAGTTTTAGTCAAAAATGAAGATGTCTGTTTAATACGAATGTCAGAAGGTTGGAATACACCCTCAGAAGCCGGTGACTGCACAGCGGCTCCGGACCCATCCAAGGTAGAGACATCCACAGGTTCCATAGTCGAAGAAGCAACTCGCGGCATATCGGACTATGAAAGGGTCTCCGCAGAGGCCTGCGAATCTGTAGAAGCAGGTATCAGGGGCTGTGAAGGCGCCTCACTGAGTACCGGCCTATGCGGTCTATCTCTGTTTTTATCCTTACATTTTTTTGGAAGATCGGTAGCCGGATGGCTTATCAAAGCCAATTCAGAATACGGAGAACAAGAGCGAAAGAATTTAGTGACAAAAATAGCCCGACGACGAATAGTTCAGGCATCGAACAAGGCACAAAACCAACACAGAGGAACATCATGGTCTGGGCCTAAACAGATGACGCAGTAAGAATGACAATCTCTGTGAGGTATTTGCTTTCCACAAGCAAGACAATTATTAACTTTTCCTGACATCGGTTAAAGAAAGAAAAAAGGATCCCCAACAGGGTACTTATCTTTTAGAAGACTTCAGGTTTGAAACTCGAAAAATAAGAAGTTATGTACCTACCATAACGTTCCATGTTAGTTGTCTTCATCTCGCCTTCTTTCTTGCTGGTTGGGATCGGAGCCAATCCTCGGCTCCGACTCTGCCATCTTCAATAGCTCAAGAGCTGTTTACTGGCTAGAGGCTACCCCTTTATCCCATGATGCCTAGCGATAGCTACCCAGATCTCATTTGAGATAGCTAATCCAGACATAATAAGAGAGAGACAGCTAAATCCAAACAGAGAAATCAGTTATCAAAAAACTGGTTGTTCCATGCATTCTAATATCTAGAATAGGTTAAAGAAGACCTGGCCAGAAGAATAACAATAAAAGAATACTCAGCCAATGAAAAAAAGAACTCTTCTCAATCCACTAGGACAGGGGATGGAGGGAGGGAAGAAAGAAGGTGAGATGAAGACAACTAACATGGAACGTTATGGTAGGTACATAACTTCTTAATGTTAAGTAGTCTATCTTGCCTTCATTCTTGCTGTTTGGGACAGGGTCCCTAGCACCTAGCACCCAGCACCCTGGGTGGCTCAGTGGAACAGACTCTTCAGAACAGTGGAACCAAAGTCAGCTCTGCTCCAGGAGACCATATCCACCTTGTAATGAGAAATAAAGGTATGAGGGTTTGCCCACATGGCAACTGCACAGATGGAATCCATGGGCAACCTAGACTGACAGGCTACGGAGGTGGCTAATGCCCTAGTAGAATGACCTAACCATTTAATTGGTAACTCTTTGTTCCTTAACTGGTAAATAAAAGTAATAGTGTGGGACAATCATCTGGACAGGGTCACCTTGGAAACTGGGAGACCTTGTTTGTTTAAGGCATAAGAAAGGAATAATTGGTCTGACTATTTCTTTAGTTCTGTGCAGGTAAAAACGCAATTGCCTATGAACGTGCAAGTGGTGAAGTTTGTACTCTGCTTTGTTGCTATGATTTGGGAACACAGGGAGATCTATAGATTGGTTTAAATTATTTTCTGAGCAGACTTTAGGAAGAAACAAAGGATTAGTCCTCACAGCAACTCTGTCCTTGTGAAACACCAGGTAGGGAGGGCGAACACATAGTGCTTGAAGTTCTGAGACACGGCTAGCTGAAGTGATAGCTACCAGAAAGAGTGTCTTCCAAGACAGAAACTTGATGGAGCAGGATGCTGCTGGTTCAAAAGCAGGCAGAATTAAGGAAGTTAGGACTAAATTAAGGTCCCAAGGAATAGGGGGATGTCTCACTGGAGGTCTAAGAAAAGATGTTACTCTCAAAAAACTTTAGAGCTTATGAGACAATGTTAGCATTTGACAAACCAATATGAAAATTAGAAATGGCCGGTAACTGTACCCTAATCCTAGCAGAAGCGTCCCCAGAGTGAAACAGTTGTGCCAGGAATTCCAGAATTTCGTGGACTGGGGCTGAGAAGGGATCCACATTCCTAGACTCTGCCCAACAAGAAAAACGTTTCCATTTGCTAGCGTAAGTTTTTCTCGTTGTGGACTTGAGAGGAGACAATCTCATGGACTGCTGGGAAGCCTGGCTAAGGTTGGAAGTGGAGCAACCGAGCTGTGAGCTGGAGAGTTTGGAAGGATTGGTGCAACCCGCCTGATTGATGAATCAGGAGATCTGGAACTGGGTCCAGAGTCCAGGGCTGATCGAGAAGGTAATGGTGCAGGAACTGGAACCATATCTGTCGAGGCCAGTAGGGAGCAATGAGGATAATTTTGCAACACAACAATTTTGCTTTCTGTATGAGTTTCGGTATCAGGGGAAATGGTGGAAAAGCATAAAGTGCCCGAGGCCAATCGTGGACTAGAGCATCTCTGGTTATGTGACCTGGAAGCGGAAGAAAGGAGTAGTTGTTGCTGCATTTGCTGCTGAAGAGGGTGGCAAAAAGATCACAGCAAGGCTGTCCCCATTTGCAGAAAATAAGATCCGCAACTTCCTGATTCGGAGACCACTCGTGAGGCATAAGGATAGCTCCGCTGAGCCTGTCCGCTATGACGTTGGATCTCCCAGGGATGTGCATCGCAATCAAAAAACATTGGGAGGAAATCGCCCACTGCAAATTCTGAGTGCTTCTCGACACAGGGGGTAGGATCTGGTTCCGCCCTGCTTGTTGATGTACCACACCAATGACATGTCTGTTTGAATTGCAATGGTCCCGAAAGGAAGAGAGTTTTGAAGAGCTTGCAATGCTAGGAGCACGGCTCATTTCTAGGACATTTATGTGCAGATGATACTCATGAGGTTGCCAAGTGCCTTGGACTGTCCTGCCCAGATAATGCCCCCCCCACCCTATCAGGGAGGCGTCTGTCGTCACTGTGGCTACCGGAGGGGGTTGTACGAAAGGTCTGCCCTGAGTAACTAATGGGGAGACCATCCACCAAGAAAGGTGTCTTTTGCATGCCTCTGTGATCGTGAGACATGGGTAGCTCTTGGAAAGACCACTGCGTGAAAAGAAGCCACTGAAGAATTCTCATGTGGGAGTAGAAGAATGGCAGCTGCCATGGAGCCCAGAGTTTGAAGGACATACCTGACCTGGATCCTTTTGCTCTGCATTAGAATTTGCACTTGTTGACGAATTGTGGACACTCTTTCTAGTGGCAACTTTGCAAACATACCCCGTGCGTTTAAGTCTGCTCCTATGCAAGTGATAGATTGACAGGGCAACAAGGCAGATTTTTCGAAATTTATTGTAATACTAGAGTGCAGGATGTGATTATATAATCCCTCGCTTGTAGAAGTTGATGCCTGGTGGTAGCAGTGAGGAGCCAGTCTAGATATGGAAACACCTGGAATCCTTGACGTCGCAGGTGAGCCGTGACCACTGCCATACATTTGGTGAACACCCTGCGGGCTGTGGTGAGACCAAAGGGCAGAGCTCTGAACTGGTAATGACTGGCCCCAACCGAAAGCGAAGAAATCTCCTGGAGAGTCTGTTCATCTTGATATGGTAGTACGCGTCCTGAAGATCTATCGAGCACATCCAATTGTCCTGACCCAGGAAGGGTAGAATGGAGTGTAGCGTGACCATCCAAAACTATGTTCTTTGTACAGATTTGTTTAGTGTGCTGAGATCCAGAATCGATCTCCAGTCCCCTGTCTTTTCTGGTACCAAAAAGAACCTTAAGTTCCGGATCTGTTCTGGTCTGCGGGGACTTCCTGGATGGCTCTTTTTTCTAGCAGTTTTGAAACTTGTATTACTGCTTGCTCCTTCAGATTGGGTGGAACATCGGGAAGGGTCTTCTTTGACTGTAAGGGGGGGTTGATGGAAGGGAATTTTGTAACCTCCAGATATAATGGACTGTACCCATCTGTCTCTTGTTAAATTTTGCCAGGCTTTTGGGTACACTGAAAGTCTTCCCCTACTGCCTCCAGAGGTGAGCAGCCAGGCAACCCTTCAGGGATGCTGGAAGGGCTTAGAGAAAAATTCTCTGTTGCCCTGGTTATGCGGACCCCCCTCTGCCACAAGGGTGGCGTTTATCATTGTTTCCCTCTCTGCCTCTGGAGGAAAAATCACTGTGTGTCAGGTAAGGCTCCCTGAGATTTACGGAACCACACCTTCCCGCTCTTCTGACGCTTGGGGTAAAGTGTAGAGGGAGTGGAAAAACAGATGCCCACTGCAGAGTCTCTCTTGCCTTCTTGCTCACACCTAGTCAACGTGTACACCTAGTCAACGTGTTTCACCTGTGGCCCAAATAGAAAGGAGCCATCAAAGGGGGTATTGGTGAAGGACGCTCAAAAGGGTTCAGCAAAGTGACAGCCGCATCCACGCATGCCGAAGGGCTACACCCGTGCCCGCAGCTCTACTTGCTCCATCGGCTGCATAGGAAATGAGCCTCATGGAGGAGTTATCGACAGAATTAAGCGTCGCTAGCTGGGAAGCTACTTTGGATTGTGCTCCCTCAGCTGGAAGATCTTGAAGGGTATCTCCAAGTTCTTTAAGGAGATGCCTTTGAAGTAGAGTAAAATGACAGATAGTTCAGTGACCTCATGGAGAAAGTCGCTGAAGCAAACATTCGCTTTCCGTACTTGTCTATCGTCCTAGACTCCTTGTTAGGGGTATGAACAGATGAAGAGGTCTCCGCTAACTCTCTTAGTGCCTGCTGCTACCACCATGGCATCAACGGGCACACCTTTAAAAAGGAATTGCTTGCCTGGGGAACTGTAATAAATTTACCAGGTCTCCTCGGAGTTGGTTCCACTGTGACAGGAGCTGACCAAGCCTTTCGAGCCACTATGGACATAAGTGGGTCAAAAGGTGGAGAAACCCAGGAGGTGGAAGGTCGGGAACCGAAAGCATCTAGGAATACAGACTCATCCTCGGTAGGCTCTAGGGGATTCCAGTTCCCCTTCTGCCTAAGCATTTCCAGGATGACCGAGAAGGAAACCTCTTCAGAGGGGGATCTCTGGGACATTCCGATTCATCTAAGTCTGTAACAGAAGTGATGGACTCAAGGGAGTCAATGTGCTTCCTCTTGCACTTCTTCCAAGGGGGCTCCTCAGTGATCAGGGGAGACCTTGGAAGAAGAGAAACACCCAATGGGGTGTCCTGGAGCACTGGTTCCCTATGCTTGGGGTCTAGAGGAGGAGGAGCAGAGGTTGGCACAGACACTACAGGGGAAGGAGCCGGTGGGGCTGGTAGTGGAGATGACTCGGGGGACACTCCGCATGACCTCAAAGGAGTCCTTGCCTCGAGGAAGAGAAAGCTCCAGTTCCTAAGAAATAGGAATCTTTCTCCACGCCGAGGGGGACGGCTCCAAGGCCAATGTTGGAGCCGAGCTCACCTGCGCCGATGATCCGAGAGGGAGAACGGGGTCAGACAAGGGTCCGATGCCATTCACCTCCTCGAAGCAGAAGAGGGAGCATCGGTGTCCAGATCCCTCAATAGAAGGTACCATCGAGGTAATCGGAGCCGATGTATGAACCGGAGGAGCTATAGTTATCGGAGCTGAGGATTCCACTACTCGAACCCCAATCAACTCCAGCTCCGAGCTCAATGGAGTCGGAGGAGGAACAGAAAGGGAGGTGAATGGAGCAGATACCCGTTGAGGAGGGCTAGGCAACATTTTAGCTATTGCCTGTGATTTCAGCAACCTACCTACTACTCTCTCCACATCATGATCCGACAGACTAGAGGATCGAGAGGAGTGTGAAGACAGGTGGCTACGTTCACATTGCAGTAATGGAAAGCCAGGAGCCAAATGAACTGACTAATGAAGGGGACCTCAGCCTTTTATGGCTCCGAGACGGCTCCGAAACATCCGAAGGAACAGACGGAAGGGTTGTCTTGTCGGTGCCAGCCAGAAAGTACAGTTGTGTACCTACCATAAATGTAGATGTTAAGAGTGTACTGTTGCAGTCATTACACTTGGGTTATCCTGCTGGCAGGCTACCCGCAGTCGGCCTGAATTCCAAAGTCCTGGTCCGGCGTTGGTTGCTGTTGCCTCTTCCCTGAGGTCAGTGCGCCAGGGGTATAAAAGATGCAGCCGCCTACATTTTCTTCAGTTTTTCTTGCCCCAGATGTCAGGTGCACCCAAAAAGGTAGGCTGTAAAAATTATTATCATAAAAAAGCATGCACATAACCTTCATCTACAAGCAAATATACCACATAGGCTGTATACAATAGTTATGTACAGATAAGTCCCAGCCAAGAAAAAAGGGGGATGGTGGGAGGGTAACCTGGACTGCAACAGTGAATACACTCTAACATCTACATTCATGGTATGTACACAACTGTACTATGTTCATCGTGTTTCACTGTTGCAGTCATTACACTTGGGTTGAATCCCAAAAGCTGAGGTTAGGCAGCTGGGCCTAAATAGAGTTTGGAGTGGCTATGAGGCCCTGCAGAACTGCAGTGGCAAAGCCTGCTCTGGATTTAGAGTAGAGAGGTAAATGGCAGTGCTTTGTAAAAGTGTGCACTGAAGTCCATGTTGCAGCCTCCAAAATATCCTTGGTTGGTACTCCCCTGAGGAAGGCTGCTGAAGTGGCTGCTGCTCTGGTAGAATGTGGCCTAATGTCCTTGGGCACTGATTTGCCATGTTGTGAATAGCAGAAACGAATGCAGTGGCCTATCCATTTTGAAATAGTCTGCTTTGAAATGGCTTTTCCTTGGGAACCTGCAGCATATGCCACTAAGAGTTGCTCAGTCTTTCTGAAGGCTTTAGTCTTGTCCAAGTAAAAGCGTAGCTGTCTGTGTAAGTACAAAGTATGGAGAAGTCTTTCCCCCTTATTCTGTGGGTTTGGATAAAAGATAAGCAAATGTATGGTTTGGTTAAGAGCCACGCTGGACACTACTTTAGGCATAAATGTCGGGTTTGTCCTTAGAGAAACCCTGTCCTGATTGAAAATAAAAGGTTCCACAGCCATTAGTAACTGTAACTCAGACTCTTCTTGCTGAAGTTATTGCTAGGAGAAGAGCGGTTTCTCATGACAAATATTTTATCTCTGCTGTATTAGCAGGCTCAAAAGGAGGCAGTGTGAGTTTTTCCAAGACAAAATTGAGGTCCCATGTAGGTACTGGCGCTCTCCTTGGAGGTCGTATGTTTTTGGCCCCTCTGAGAAACTGTCTTAGCAGTGGATGAGAAAAAAATAGGTGGGTCCGTATTGTAATGAGCTGAAATGGCAGAGGCATGGATCTTAATTGATGAGAAGGATAGGCCTTTGTCCAGCATCTCAGTAAGGTATTGCAAAATCTGAGGAATATTTGGTTCAAGCGAGTCAATTTCCTGCACTTGGTTCCAAGCACAGAATCTCTTCCATTTTTCTGCATAAGATTTTCTGGTGCTGGGCCTCCTGGCCTCCAAAATAACATCCATAACTGCTTTAGAGAGAGGTGTGTTCTGAATGATTACATTATCCGCCATGCAGCCAGATTTAGTGTTCTGAGTTGGCTGTGCAGGATCTGATTGTTCTGTTGGGTCAGCAAATGAGGAATTAGAGGCAATGTCCAGGCTGGGCCTTGAGACAAGCTCTTTAGGATTGGGGTACCAGTGCTGGCGTGGCCAGTCTGGGGCAATCAGCATAATTTCTGGCTTCTCTTGTCTGACATGGAGAGGAGAGGCAGAGGAGGGAAGGCATATACTGTAAGGTCTTTCCAGCTGAATGAAAGGGCGTCCACTTTCCATAATTGCTTGTGATAAGTCCGAGTGCAGAAACTCTGTAGCTGGCAGTTGAGAGGGGAAGCGAATAGATCTATGTCTGGGCATCCCCATTTCCCTGTTATGTTGAATATTTGTGGGTCCAGTTTCCACTCCTGAGGATCCATGAGGTTTCTGCTTAGTTTGTCTGCCGAAGTATTTGTCTTACCTGGCAGGAACTGTGCATGCAGATGTACTTGATAAGTCACTGCTGTGTTCCACAAAGTCATGGCTTGCCTGCAGAGGGGGTAGGAATGTTTGCCCCCTTGCTTATGTACCACATGACTGTAGTATTGTCCGTCTTTATCAGTAGTTGTCCTGGATGAAGTACGTCCTTGAAGGCTGTCAGGGCATTTTGTACAGCTAGCATCTCTTTTTGATTGATATGAAGATGCATTTGGTTTGTGGGCCATGTGCCCTGAATACCTTTTCCTGCCATGTGCGCCCCCCAGGCATAATGTGATGCATCTGTTAGTGTCTGCCTGGCAGTGGGTAAGGTGAATGGCTGTCCCTTGTTGTGGTGACAGGTCTGTGCCCACCATTGAAATTCCTGTTGCAGGCATGGAATGAGAGTAATTACTGTTACCAGGCTGTGGCAATGTTGAGTCCAAACACTTTTTAGATACCACTGTAGTTTCCTCATATGCAGTCTTGCATATGGAATTAGTAGAATGCAGGATGCCATGTAGCCCAGAGCCTGCAGAATTTTTCTTGCATATAACTGGGTCTTTGTTGCCAAGTCTTTGAAGTAAGAAGTCAGACGCCTTTGTCTGGCGTGAGACAAGCCATCTGGGCAGTTGTATTTAAGCTTGCACCCAGGAATATTATCTCTTGAGAGGGTACTAGTTTTGATTTCTTTTCGTTTACTGCGTAACCTAGGCAAATTAGTAATCTTTTTACAAACGCCAGATGTTGTAGTAGAATATCTTTGTCCTTTG
This sequence comes from Protopterus annectens, assembly GCF_019279795.1. Classification (NCBI taxonomy): domain Eukaryota; kingdom Metazoa; phylum Chordata; order Ceratodontiformes; family Protopteridae; genus Protopterus; species Protopterus annectens. Next base: position 862,165,414 of record NC_056746.1, on the reverse strand, counting down.
CTTGAATAAAGCAGTCGTCCAAGTACGGGTATATTTGAATTCCTCTGTCTGCAAAATGACATTACTGGTGCCAGGCATTTTGTGAAGATCCTGGGTGCAGTAGATATGCCAAAGGGCAGTGCAGAGAATTGGTAGTGCAGTGAGCCAGCTATGAATCTGAGGTATCTTCTTGCAAGATTGTCTGATTGGGACATGCAGGTATGCCTCTGAGGACCAAAGTTACAAGCCAAGCCTTCTTGTCCAGCATGGGCAGAAGCTGCTGTAGAGTCAACATTTTGAATTTTGGGACGTCCAGGAAAGTATTTAGAATAGACAGGTCCTCCAGGCTTTGTCCTTTCTTGGTACTAAGAAAAGTCTTGAGTAAAATCCTTGTCCCTGCTCTTGTTGTGGCACTGGCTGAATAGCCCCCATCCATGTCCATGAGTGATGAAACTTGTTTCTGTGCCTCTTGCTATTGATTGCTTGGCAGGTCTGTCATGCCTTTGGAAGGGTGTGAGAGTGGAACCTGTAACCCTGAGAAACTATATTTAAGATCCATTCGTCCTGGGTGATCTTGTGCCAGTTTTGTGAAAAAAGTGCTAGCTTTCCCCTCAAGGGTGCTGCCAAAAAGTAAGTGCTTGGCATTGGCAGAGGGAAGTCATTGGGACTGTTTTCTATAAGGCTGTGATTTGTCTTCTCCGCTGTTGGAGGCAGAAGCACCCCATTGTTTGCGCCGGTATGAGCCCTGGGGATGTTGCCTGCCTCTAGGGCGTCTGAATCTGTCTCTTTGTGGTCTGTCTGACAATGGAAAGGACCAATTCTTAGAGGGCCAGTTCCTGCTAAATCTGTGAGGCTGTACCTGTAAGAAATCCTTTACTGTCTGCATAGACTTTGCCTTATCCTCCATTTTCTTTAACACCTCCTCTGCCTCAACACCAAACAAAGTATCATGCTGTAATGGAGCACCCAATAATTTTGCTTTAACATGATTAGGCAGATTATGTTCCTTTAACCAAGCATGCCTTCCAATAACAGAACCTGTAACAGCGGCCCTGCACGAGGCCTCCAGTGAATCACAGCCACATTGCAAAGTATGTTTTCCAACTTGTTCAGCTGCATTCAATAAATCCTGCATATCTTTGTTCTCAGAACATTCAGAATTTGTCAACATTTTTTGTGTTAACAAAGACATTAAGTATTGCTGATATCTGAGCATATGGAAAGTACAGTTTTGTACCTACCATAAATGTAGATGTTAGAGTGTATACACTGCTGCAGTCATTACACTTGGATTATCCTGCCTTCAGGCGGTTCCCTAGTCGGCCTGAGTTCCAAAGTCTTGGTCCGGCTGTCGCCTCCCTTACGTCAGTGCAACAGGGGTATACAAGATGCAGCAGACGCCATTTTCTTCAGTTTTTCTTGCCCCAGATGTCAAGTGCCCCTAAATATGTAGGCAATTCCAATTGCTAATAAAACATACATAACAGCAAAAAAAAAAAAAAAAAAAAAAAAACTTACAGCTACCAGCAAATACTCCCCATAGGTAGTAAGGGTAGAAGACATAGGTACGTACCAGCCAGTAAGAGGGGAAGGAGGGAGGGTAACCTGGACTGCAGCAGTGTATACACTCGAACATCTACATTTATGGTAGGTACAAAACTGTACTATGTTCATCGTGTTACACTACTGCAGTCATTACACTTTGGTAGAATCCCAAAGCTGAGGAAGGGTGGCTGGTCCTATAAGGCATTAGGGGTGGCTATAAGGCCCTGCAGTGGCGAAGCCAGCTCTGGATTTAGAGTATAGAGGCAGAAGGTAATGCTTGGTGAAGGTGTGTACAGAACTCCAAGTTGCTGCTTCCAAAATATCCTTGGCAGGTACTCCCCTGAGGTAGGCAGGTGAAGTGGCTGTTGCCCTGATGGAGTCAGATCTAACGCTGCTAGGTACCGGTTTTCCATGGTATGTGTAGCAGAAATGTATACAATGTCCTATACATTTTTAAATAGTCTGTTTTGAAATGGCTTTTCCCTGTGCTCCTGCAGCATATGCTACCAATAATTGCTCAGATTTTCTGAAAGCTTTGGTTTTGTCCAAGGAAAAGCGTAACTGCCTGTGAATGTCCAAAGAGTGCAGTAGTCTCTCCCCTTTATTCTGTGGTTTAGGATAAAAAGTTGGCAGGTGAATAGTTTGGTTTAGAGCCACACTGGATACCACCTTTGGCATAAAAGTAGGGTTAGTTCGTAAGGAGACACTGTCCTGGTGGAAAATGAGGAAACATTCCACTGCCATTAGTGCCTGTAATTCTGAAACTTTTCGTGCTGATGTTATTGCCAGGAGCAGAGCAGTTTTCAAAGAGATATATTTTAATTCTGCTGTGTTGGCTGGCTCAAAAGGAGGTAAAGTTAGCTTCTCCAAAACAAAGTTGAGGTCCCAAGTTGGAGTATGTGCTCTACGGGGCGGTCTGCTTTTAGCCCCTCTGAGGTACTGTTTTAACAGAGGATAAGAGAAAATTGGTGGATCTGTGTTGTAATGAGCAGAGATGGCAGAGGCGTGGATCTTGATGGATGAGAAGGAGTGTCCTTTGTTCAGCATCTCAGTTAAGTATTGTAGTATCTGAGGAATGTTTGGGACAAGAGGGTCAAGGCTGTGAGCTTGGTTCCAGGCACAGAATCTCTTCCATTTATCCGAATAGGCTTTCCTGGTACTAGGCCTGCTGGCCTCCAGAATAACATCCATAACAGCTTTGGAGAGAGGCATTGCTTGCTTGACTAAGGAATCTTCCATGCAGCTAGGTTTAAGGTCTTTAGCTGGCTGTGTAGTATTTGTTGTGCTGAGTCAGCAGATTTGGGATTTGAGGCGAAACCAGGGTGGTTCTTGTGCTAAGCTCCTTAAGATTGGGTACCAGTGCTGGCGTGGCCAGTCTGGTGCAATCAGGATTATATTTGGCTCTTCCTGCCTGGCTTTTATGAGTACCTTTGGCAGGAGAGGTAGTGGTGGGAAAGCATATACTTGTAGGTTCTCCCAGCTGAATGAGAGGGCATCCACTTTCCATGCTTGTGGATGGTAACTCCTTGTGCAGAATTTTTCTAGCTGGCAGTTTATTGGGGATGCAAACAGATCTATGTCCGGGCTACACCATTTCTGTGTGATCATTCTGAATATTTGTGGATTCAACTCCCATTCGTGGGGATCCAAGATGTTTCTGCTTAAGTCGTCTGCCAGTGTGTTTTTCTCTCCTGGCAGGAACTGCACTTGCAGAAGAACTTGGAAGGTTTATAGCTGTGTTCCATAAGGTCATAGTTTGTCTGCACAGGGGATAGGAGTGAGTGCCCCCTTGCTTGTTTATGTACCACATAATTGTGGTGTTGTCTGTCTTTAGTAGTTGTCCTGGATGCAGCAGGTCCTTGAAAGCTATAAGCGCATTTTGTACAGTTAGCATCTCTTTTTGATTGATGTGAAGATGCCTTTGTTCTGCGGGCCACGTGCCCTGAATACATTTGCCTGCCATGTGTGCTCCCCAGGCATAATCCGATGCATCTGTTGTCAGTGTTTGCCTGGCTGTGGGTTGAGTAAAAGACTGTCCCTTGTTGAGGTGACAAGCTTGAGCCCACCACTGAAACTCCTGTTGAAGGCAAGGGATTAGTGGTATAACTGTTTCCAAACTTTGACAGTAACCGATGCCATACCAAGACTTTGGAACTCAGGCCGACTGGGGAACCGCCTGACGGCAGGATAACCCAAGTGTAATGACTGCAGCAGTGTAACACGATGAACATCTGACAATTTAAAGCCCTTACAGCCAAGATAGCAGAAGTGTTAACTTTTCCCCCATCTGTCCAAAGCCCTAGAATCTCTGTCTGAGGGGACAGGGTTTTTGGCAGAAGCAGCCTTGACCCCTTTGGGACCCTGTGAGATAGTGTCTGGGTCAGCAGCAGGGTTCTTGTAAAGAAATTTATGGGAGTCTGGGACCCTGTAGTATCTGTCCGGCTTAACAGGGGCAGCAGGTAGAGTGTCTGGATACAGATCTGAAAAACATCTACTATGTCTAGAACAGGGGGAATTGCAAAAGGTCTGTGCTGAGGAAGTAAAAGAAAGTCTCTAAGTCTTTTCCTAGAGTCAGAATAATCCTGGCTCTCCCAATGGAAATGCTCCCTCATGGTATGCAGGGTTTCCCCAAAAGAAAAGTCCTCAGGGGGAGAAGCTGAAGGAATAGAATCTTCAGCATCAGAATCCTCATACGGAGGAGCAGAATATCCCTGATCAGAAGAGGAATCAGAGGAAATGGAAACCTGATCAGAGGAAACATATTCAGTGTCTTGCCTAGGCCTCTTATCAGGAGGGGGATGGGAACCCCTGATCAAAGTAATTAGGTCTTCAGCCATTTTGAGCATTTGTTACTTATGCATAGAAGCCTGTCCAGGAGAATGCTGTACTGGTTTCCTAGTCTTTAAAAAGTACAGTTTTGTACCTACCATAAATGTAGATGTCCGAACAGGATAGCATCTGCAGTCATAACAAATGGGTTGTCCTGTCGTCAGGCAGCCCTTCGGTCGGCCGGATTCCAAAGTCTGGGTCCGGCCGCTGATGTCGCACTTCACCCGACGTCATCTCTGCTGGTCTTCGGGTATAAAGGCATCAGCCGACGCCATTTTCCTCAGTGTTTCTTGCCCCAGATGCCAGTTGCCCTCTAGGAAAGCTAAATTTTGGATAAATGCCAATGTTTCCAAAATAGTAGAAGGCAAACAAAAAATAAGCATGTATGTACATATATACAAACAAATACACCATAAGAGACTCCCCCCCCCCCCCAGCTAGCTATTAGGAGGGTAAATACCCTAGGAGTACCACAGAGGGGAAGGAGGGTGGGTAATCCTGACTGCAGATGCTATCCTGTTCGGACATCTACATTTATGGTAGGTACAAAACTGTACTATGTCCTTCAAGGATGCACCTGCAGTCATAACAAATGGGTAGAATACCATAGCCAAACTAGGGGAGGAGGAAGAGGAATTATGGTGTAGTTAGGATCCCTTGCAAAACAGCAGTTGCAAACCCTGCTCGGGATCTAGAGTATAAAGGTAAATTATAATGCTTGGCAAATGAATGCACGGAGGTCCAAGTAGCCGCCTCAATAATGTCCTTGGTTGCCACTCCTCGTAAGAAAGCTGTGGTAGTGGCTGTAGCCCTTGTAGAATGAGGTCTTATGTTCTGTGGGACTGGTTTTCCATGGTAGGAGTAACAGAATCTTATGCAATTTCCTATCCATTTGGAGATTGTCTGTTTGGAAATTGCTTTTCCTTCCCTTCCTGTTGCATAGGCTACTAAAAGCTGGTCAGTTTTTCTGTTACTTTTGGTTCTGTCCAGGTAGTAGCGTAACTGTCTATGTACATCCAAGGTATGCAGCAGTCTTTCCCCCTTGTTCTGTGAATTGGGAAAGAAGGTAGGTAGGTGGATTGCCTGGTTTAAAGACACTCTGGATACCACCTTAGGCATAAATGTAGGATTAGTTCTCATGGACACTATCTTGATGGAAGATTAGGAAGGGTTGCACTGCCATTAAGGCCTGTAGTTCCGAAACCCTCCTTGCTGAAGTAATTGCCAGTAGGAAAGCAGTTTTCCATGATAGGTGCTGAAGATCTGCTGTTGCTGCTGGTTCAAATGGAGGGAGTGTCAATTTTTCTAGCACAAAGTTCAAGTCCCATGCTGGTAATGGTGGTTTCCTAGGAGGTTTTACATTCTTGATACCTCTGAGGAATTGCCTGAGTAGAGGATGCGAAAAGACAGGTGGATCAAAGCTATATTCTGCAGAAATAGCTGATGCATGTATCTTGATGGAGGAGTAGGACAGGCCCGTATGTAGAAGCTCTGCCAGGTACTCCAGGATGTTAGCAATGTCTATGTTCGACACGTCTTTACCTCTTTCAGTACTCCAAATGACAAACCTTTTCCATTTTCCTGCATAGTTCCTTCTTGAAGGTCTGCGGGCTTCAAGGATAATGTATTTAACCCTTTGGGATAAGTCTGGGTTAGTTGCTGTTATGTGATGTTCCAGGCAGTCAGTTGCAAGGTTTTTAGGTTTGGGTGCATGATGTTGTAGTTGTTCTGAGTTAACATCAAAGGCATCAGGGGTATTGACCACATTCTCCCCTGAGACATGTTCCTCAGCAAAGGATACCAGTGTTGTCTTGGCCAATTCGGAGCTATCAGGATTATCCTTGGACGTTCCTCTTTGATTTTCAGTAGTACCTTGTGTATCAAAGGAAGAGGTGGAAATGCATATGCTGTCAGGCCTTTCCAACTGAAGGATAGAGAGTCCACCTTCCATGCAAGTGGGTGGCATGTTCTTGTGAAGAATTTTTTGAGCTGGTGATTGAGTGGGGATGCGAATAGGTCTATTTGTGGAATTCCCCATTTCCTTGTGATGGCCTTGAAGATGTCCGGGTGTAACATCCATTCGTGAGCATCCGAGGTGGTTCTGCTTAACATGTCTGCTAGGGTGTTTTCTTTTCCTGGCACAAATATTGCCTGTAACTGGATGTTGTAGCTCAGAGCCATATTCCAAAGGTCCAGAGTCATTCTGCATAGGGGGTATGAATGAGTGCCTCCCTGTTTGTTGATGTACCACATGACTGTGGTGTTGTCTGTCCTTATCATTAAATGGCCTTCTTTGAGGAATGGTCTGAATTTCTGGATTGCTAGTTTTACTGCCAGCATTTCTTTTTGGTTTATGTGCAGGTGCAGCTGGTCTGGAGTCCACAATCCTTGTATGCACTTGTCCAACATGTGCGCCCCCCAGCCTAGGTCTAAGGCGTCCGTTGTGATGGTTTGGTTTGCTTGAAAGTTGTGGAAGGGCAAGCCTGGGTTTGACTGGCATGCTTGAGCCCACCATAGGAACTCTTGTTTCAGGCATGGGATTAGTGGGATTTCGGTTTCTAAGCTGTGCCTGTGTTGAGACCATAAATTCTTTAGGTACCAATGTAACTTTCTCATATGCAGTCTGGCATGAGGGACCGGGATTATGCATGATGCCATGAAGCCCAAGGCCTGCAGTACTTTTCTTGCTGTTAGTTTGTTTTGCTTTGTTAATGCCAAGAAATAAAGAGGGAGTTGTTCCTGTTTTTCTGCAGTTAGGAATGCCATTTGTTTTACTGTGTCCAATTCCGCACCCAAGAAAGTTCTTGTCTGGGATGGTATCAGTCTTGACTTTTTTAAATTGACTGTGTATCCCAGGGCTTGTAGTAAGCAAATGACTCTTTGTAAATCTGTTGTCAGCTTGCTTTTGTTGTCCGCTTGTAACAGGCAGTCGTCCAGGTATGGATAAATTTGGATTCCTGTAGCCTGCAATGAGCGATTACTGATGCCAGGCATTTTGTGAATACTCTGGGCGCAGTAGATAAGCCAAAGGGCAATGCTGAGAATTGATGATGCTCTGATCCTGCAAGAAATCTGAGGTATCTTCTGCAATTTGGTCGTATGGGGACGTGCAGGTATGCCTCCTTGAGATCTAGAGTTACCAGCCAACACTCCATGCCCAGCATGGGAAGAAGTTGCTGTAGGGTCAGCATTTTGAATTTTGGGACAGTGATGTATGTGTTTAAGACTGACAGGTCGAGAATAGGTCTCCAACTTTTCTCTTTTCTTGGTACTAGGAAGAGTCTGGAGTAGAATCCTTTGCCCTGTTGTGTTATTGGTACTCTTTCCACAGCTCTCATCTTTGTTAATTGAGCTATCTGCTTTAGAGCTTCTGTTTTTTGATTTGGAGGTAAGTTTGGCATTCCTCTTTTTACTGGTAAAGTGTGGAAGTGGAACCTGTAGCCTTGGTCTATGGTTTGCAAAATCCACTTGTCTTTTGTGATATAGTGCCAATTTTTCGAAAATAAGGCTAACTTTCCGCCTAAAGGTGCTGCCATTTGCTCCCTGGTAGGCGGTGTCAGAGCCAAGTCACTGTGATTGTCCAGTTGCAGTGGCAGTGGTTGTGTCTGTGCCTCGCTGGTTATTGCCTTGCCACTGGCGTCCTCTATAGGCACCTCCTCTGGATTGATTTCTGCCTCTAGAGCGTCTATTCCTGCCTCTGAGATTTATAGGAGTCTGGAAAGGACCAATTCTGCGCAGGCCAGCTCCTGCTAAACCTTGGGGGCTGAACCTGTAAGAAATCCTTAACTGTTTGTACAGATTTTGCCTTCTCTTCCATTTTCTTCATAACTTGCTGAGCAGGTGTACCAAATAGACTAGCCTTATCCATAGGAGCATCCAACAGCTTTGCTTTAACATGATCCGGCAAGACCTGTTCTTTCAACCATGCATGCCTTCTTATCACTGTGCCAGTCATGGCTGATCTAAATGAAGCCTCCAGTGCATCATAGCCACATTTTAAAGAATGGTTACTAACCTGCTGAATGTTATTCACCATTTCTAAAACATATTTCTTATCTAAGGATTCATCAGAGGACAGCCTCTTAGTTAACTGATCAAGCATAAACTCTTGGTATTGGATCATGTGAAACTGACAGTTTAAAGCTCTAGCTGAGAGAGAAGCAGAGGTGTAAACTTTTTTACCCCATCTCTCTAAGGACCTGGATTCCCTTTCAGAGGGGAGAGGGTTTTTTGCTGAGGTCGAAGCTACTGCCTTAGGCCCCTGGGATATGGTCTCAGGATCCGCAAGTGGGGCCTTGTATAGGTGGTGATGAGTGTCTGGCACCCTGTAAAATCTATCTGGTTTGGCAGGGGCTGGAGGTAAAGTATCAGGAGCAGTGCAAACATCATTAAATGCATCATCCACAACAGGTAGAACTGGGGGTATAAGCTAAGGGCCTATGTTGTGGTAAGTGTAGAAAGGTCCTAAGCCTTTTTCTTGAATCTGAGAAATCTTGTCCCTGCCATTGGAATTGCTCTCTCATGGCATGTAAGGTTTCCCCAAAGGAAAATTCCTCTGGTGGAGAGGCAGATGGAATAGATTCTTCAACATCGGAATCTTCATAAGTAGAAAAGGGAGCCTCTGGCTGATCTGTAATATCTGAGTCATCCACAGAATCATCAGAGGACACTGGCTCAGGGGGCTCTGCTCTAGGTCTCTTTTCTGGGGGCTGGGAGGCCCTGTCTGGGTGAGATTGGGATCCCCTAATTAAGGAGATTAAATCCTCTGCCAGAGTAAGCATTTGTGAACTAGAAGTGGGCCTGTGTGAGGGGGTCTTAACAGGCACTGATTTAACAGTTTTGGCTGCTTTAGCCCTGGCAAAAGCCTTTATAGACATGGCTGCAGGAGGCCTAGCAGCACCACGTGCTGGGGTAGAGACATCCAAAGGGATGATGTCTGATAATTCACTAGGAACCACAGTAGGCAAAACTTCAGAGGCCGATTCAACTAAGGTAGCAGGAGCCTCAGTAGTAGTCATGGATTCGGCTGAAGATTGACCCGTTTTCTCGGTTTCGGCCGAAACAGAGACACTCGCGGTTTGCTTCACCGTGGTTTCGGCCGAAACCGCGGACCGCGAGTGTCGGTCTTTTTCTTTGCGTTTTTGACAATTTGGGTAGTCGGAGGATCCGACGGCATAATGTACGCAAAATCTGAGCCGAAAAACTGTTCAGCAAACTCCGACCGACGCCTAAGCGTTTGTCGGTTGAAGGAAGCACAGGCTAAACAGGCTGCTACGTCGTGGTCTGGGCCTAAACAAGGTAGGCAGTAAGAGTGGAAATCCTTATGAGGTATTTGTTTCCCACAAGTTAAACAGTTATTTACTTTTTCTGACATCGGCTGAGGCAAGAAAGAGTCCCCAACGGGTACTTAGCTTTTAGAAGTCTTCGTAGTATTCGGTAGTAGTAATCTCTGGATCTGACCGACCGGCACTTGCGAACAGCTTCTGCTTCGGGCGCCACGCGGCAAGAAAGACTGAGGAAAATGGCGTCGGCTGATGCCTTTATACCCGAAGACCAGCAGAGATGACGTCGGGTGAAGTGCGACATCAGCCGAAGCCGGACCCAGACTTTGGAATCCGGCCGACCGAAGGGCTGCCTGACGACAGGACAACCCATTTGTTATGACTGCAGATGCATCCTTGAAGGACATCTGTTTTAGACTTTGTCTTGGATGCTGAAGTAGGCTTCATATAAAATTGTGTAGGTCTGAAGACACCCTCCTCAGAAGCCGATGCCTGCTCAGCAGCTCCAGACCCATCTGAGGAATTAATTTCCGAAGGGCCAATACCTTGAGTATCCAGAGGCCTAGCTGTCTCCACGTGGGAGTCTTAGGCAGCCTGTGGCTCTGAGGTGGCGGGAGTCAGGGGCTGCGAAAGCACCTCACTGAGCACCGGCGAACCAGCGACTGGCCTAGAAGAGGCTTCATCGTCGGTTTTGGACCTCGGATTCTTGTCCTTGTGTTTTTTATTCCAACGGCATTATGTAGATAAACCTTCTGCCAAAGTAATGAAAAGCAAAATCGTACCAATGCTTAATAGTGCGTTGGTTAAATCTAGCACAATCCGACAACTAGCAATGTCGTGGTCAGGGCCTAGGCATGGAATACAGTAAGAGTTGAAATCCTTATGAGGTATTTGCTTCCCACAAGAAATACAATTGTTAACTTTTTCTGACATTGGTCTGGAGCAAGAAAAAAAGTTTCCCCAACGAGGTACTTGGCTTTATTGAAGACTTCGGATCTGAAATTAGATTTCAAAAATCTCAGGAGTCGGCCGACCGGCACTTGCAACCGGCACTTGCGAACTGCTTTAGTTTCGGGCACAGCGCGGCAAGAAAGACTGAAGAAAATGGCGTTGGCTGCATCTTTTATACCCCTGGCGTACTGACGTCAGAGAAGAGGTGACAGCAACAGACGCCAGACCAGGACTTTGGAATTCAGTCCGAATGCGGGTAGCCTGCCAGCAGGATAACCCAAGTGTAATGACTGCAACAGTGAAACACTAACATCCAACATAATCAATAAATCCTGTACCGGGGTTGGCTCCGAAGGGGGAGCCGGCGGTTTACAGGATATTTGGGGATTTCACTGGCTGTGAACTCTTTGCCGGTGGATCCTGAGGTTTCAACAGACCCCTACGGATCAATTTGTTCTTCCGTTCCTGCAAGATTCTTGGACTAAAGGCATGATAGATGGAACAAGAGTCTTGCAGGTGAACAGCGCTCAAACAATAAACGCAACTAGTGTGCCCATCTGTCAGAGACATTTTCTGACAGCACGAGCCACACTTTTTAAATCCAGATACTTTAGCTTCTTTAGACATATCACAACAAAAAAAACAAACACCAGAAGAGAAACATAAATAGAAAAAAAATTCTACTCTAGTCAACAGACTATGTAAAGATATATACAAAACCAACTCTTTTTTTTTTTTTTTTTTTTTTTTTTTTTAACGATAGCAAAAACAGAGGAAAGGAGAGCCTCTAAGTTAAACAACTTCCTCGGGAAGGAAGTGGGGGAGGGGAGAACTCTGTAACTTAAACGAGTTCTACTAAAAGGGACTAAAGGAGAACAGGTGCTCAACAACAAACACTCGTAAATAAAACTAAGAAAAGGTAATTTATCTAATAGTTTATAGAGTATAAGAATATAATTTTATACAAAAAATTTGAAAATACAAGCCTGAGCCAGAAAAAGTACAGTTTTGTACCTACCATAAATGTAGATGTCAGATAGGTATGCATCTGCAGTCATAACATATGGGTTGTCCTGCCTCAGGCAGCCCTTCGGTCGGCCGGATTCCAAAGTCTGGGTCTGGCCTCGGCTGATGTCGCACTTCCCCCGACGTCAGAGCGTCTGGGGTATAAAAGCATCAGCAGACGCCATTTTCCTCAGTTTTTCTTGCCCCAGATGCCAGGTGCCCTCTAGGAAGGCTAAATTTGAATAAATGCTGAAAAGTTCCAAACATTTGCAAATTATATACATGTATAAACAAACAAATACACCATAATAGATTCCCCCAGCTAGCTAAAAGAGGGTAAGCACCCTAGGAATACCACAGAGGATAAGGAGGGAGGGTAATCCTGACTGCAGATGCATACCTATCGGACATCTACATTTATGGTAGGTACAAAACTGTACTATGTCCTTCAAGGATGCATCTGCAGTCATAACATATGGGTAGAATACCATAGCCAATCTGGCGGAGGAGGTACTAAGAAAAGGATGGTGTAGTTAAGATCCCCTGCAGGACTGCAGTTGCAAACCCTGCTCTGGATCTAGAGTATAAAGGTAGATTGTAATGCTTGGCAAATGTATGCACGGAGCTCCAAGTAGCAGCATCTAAAATGTCCTTGGTAGCCACCCCTCGTAGGAAGGCTGTAGTGGTGGCCGTGGCCCTTGTGGAGTGAGGCCTGATATTTTCAGGAACTGTCTTTCCATGAAAGGAGTAGCAAAATCGAATGCAAGTTCCTATCCATTTTGAAATTGTCTGTTTGGAAATTGCTCTTCCTTGCACCCCAGTTGCATATGCTACAAAAAGTTGGTCAGTTTTTCTGCTAGTTTTTGTTCTGTCCAAGTAGTAGCGTAGTTGTCTGTGTATATCCAGGGTGTGCAAAAGTTTATCCCCTCTATTCTGTGGATTAGGGAAGAACGTACGCAAGTGAATAGCTTGGTTCATGGATACCCTAGATACCAACTTTGGCATAAAAGTAGGATTGGTTCTTAGTGACACCCTGTCCTGGTGGAAAATAAGAAAAGGCTGCACTGCCATTAATGCTTGTAACTCAGATACTCTTCTTGCTGAAGTGATTGCCAGAAGGAATGCAGTTTTCCAAGATAGAAACTGTAGATCCGCTGATGCTGCTGGTTCAAAAGGAGGTAGTGTCAGTTTCTCCCGCACAAAGTTGAGATCCCAGGCAGGTAGAGGGGGTCTTCTTGGAGGTTTAATATTTTTGATCCCTCTCAGAAATTGTCTGAGCAGAGGGTGTGAGAAGATAGGTGGATCCACATTGTATTCTGCTGAAATTGCTGAAGCATGAATCTTAATGGAAGAATAGGACAGGCCATTGTGGAACAATTCCGCTAAGTATTCTAGGATATGTGTTAGGTTTGCCACTGTGACATCTGTGCCCCTTGATGTGCTCCAAATGAGAAATCTCTTCCATTTAGCTGAGTATGTCTTCCTTGTGGAAGGCCTGCGAGCCTCCAGGATAATGTCCTTCACCCTCTGAGATAAAACAGTTTGATTGGGATTTAAGGAATTTTCCAGGCAGTCAGCTGCAATGTTTTCAAGTTGGGATGCAGGGTCTTGAAATTGTTCTGTGTCAGAAGAAGAGGCCATAGGGGGAGAGGCCATGATTTTGCCTGAGACATGCTTCTCAATAATGGATACCAGTGTTGTCTTGGCCAGTCCGGCGCTATTAGTATCACTTTTGGCTGTTCCTCCCTGATCTTCAGTAGAACCTTGTACATCAATGGGAGAGGTGGGAAGGCATATACTGTTAGGGCTTTCCAGCTGAAAGAGAGAGAGTCCACCCTCCAAGCTTGTGGGTGGTATGTCTTTGAGCAGAATGTCTTCAGTTGATGATTGAGTGGGGAGGCGAACAAATCTATCTCCGGCATTCCCCATGTCTTTGCTATGAGTTGGAAGATGTCTGGGTGCAGCATCCATTCGTGTGCATCCATGGTAGTTCTGCTTAAGCTGTCTGCCAGTGTATTTTCTTTCCCTGGCACGAATTGGGCCTGTAGTTGGATATTGAGATTCAGGCATAGTTCCCACAGATTCATAGCCATCTGGCATATAGGGTAAGAATGTGTGCCTCCCTGCTTGTTTATGTACCACATGACCGTGGTGTTGTCTGTCCTTATTAGCAGGTGCCCTTGTTGGAGGAAGGGTTTGAATGCCTCGATTGCATGCCTCACTGCCAGCATTTCCTTTTGGTTTATGTGCATGCTTAGCTGTCCTTGAGGCCATAGGCCTTGGATACATTTGTCCTCCATGTGTGCTCCCCGTCCTCGGTCTGAGGCGTCCGTGGTGATGGTCTGCCTTGGTTTTGGTTTGTTGAAAGGCAACCCTCTGTTGGACTGGCAGGCCTAAGCCCACCACAGGAACTCCTTTTGAAGGCATGGAATGATTGGTATCAGGGTTTCTAAACTGTGACTGTGCTGAGACCATACACTCCGAAGGTACCATTGTAATTTCCTCATATGCAGCCTGGCATGCGGTATTAGAATTATGCAGGATGCCATGTAACCCAGGGCCTGCAGGATTTTCCTTGCAGTAAGCTGAGTTTGTCTTGTCAGAATCACGAAGTAATCTGGAAGTTATTTTTGTTTTTCTTCTGTGAGAAAAGCCATTTGGGTGGTTGTGTCCAGATCCGCACACAAAAAGGTTATCCTTTGAGATGGTACTAGTCTTGACTTTTGGATGTTGACTGTGTATCCCAAGGTCTGTAGCAGGTGTATGGCATAGGCCAAGTCCTTTATCAAGTTTTCCTTGTTGTCCGCTTGTATTAGGCAGTCGTCCAGGTATGGGTAAATTTGAATTCCCTGTAGTCTGCAATGTGCAATTACTGATGCCAGGCATTTCGTGAATACTCTGGGCGCAGTAGACAAGCCAAAGGGCAATGCTGAGAATTGATAATGCTCTGATCCTGCAAGAAATCTGAGGTGTCTTCTGCAGTTTGGACGAATAGGGACGTGCAGGTATGCCTCCTTGAGATCTGGAGTCACCAGCCAAGACTCAACCCAACATGGGAAGAAGTTGCTGTAGTGTCAGCAGTTTGAATTTTGGCACAATGAGATAAGTGTTCAGTGCGGACAGGTCGAGAATAGGCCTCCATTGATTTTCCTTTCTTGGTACAAGGAATAGTCTGGAGTAAAATCCTTGGCCTTGTTCTGAACATGGTACCTTTTCTATAGCTTTCATCTGAAGTAAATTGCTGATTTGTTTTAAAGCCTCTGCCCTCTGATTTGGTGGAAGGTTTGGCATTCCGCCTCTTTTTGGCAAAGTGTGGAAGTGGAACCTGTATCCTTCGTCTATTATTTGCAGTGTCCATGCATCCTTTGTGATATAATGCCAGTTTTTTGAGAATAAAGCCAGCTTTCTGCCCAAGGGTGCTTCCAGTTGATCCCTGGTAGGCGGAATCAAAGTTAAGTCATTGACCCTGTCCTGGTGTAGTAGTTGTTGTTGTTGTTGCACTACTCCTCTGGTTGGCAGGCTGCCACGGACGGCCTCTGTAGGAGCCCTTCGATTGACCTCTGCCTCTAGGGCGCCTGTTCCTGCCTCTCTGGGCTCTGTCCGAGTCTGGAAAGGACCAATTCTTAGTAGGCCAGTTCCTGCTGAATCTCGGTGGTTGAACTTGCAGGAAATCTTTAACTGTTTGCACAGATTCTGCCTTTTCTTCAACCTTTTTTAAGATCTCCTGAGCAGAGGAGCCAAATAAATTTTGTTTCTCCATTGGAGCATCCAGGAGTTTAGCTTTGACATGGTCTGGCAAAGATTGCTCCTTCAGCCAGGCATGCCTACGAATAACTGCCCCAGTCATAACTGATCTAAATGAAGACTCCAGTGCATCATAGCCACATTTTAAGAAATGATTACTAACCTGTTGTGAGTTGTGTACCAAATCCTGAAGGGATTTAAGGTCTAGGGGTTCAGGAGAAGAAAGTTTCTTATTCAGTTCATCTAACAGATACTCCTGGTACTGTATCATATGAAATTGACAGTTTAATGCCATGACAGAAAGAGTTGCAGAAGTATACACCTTCTTTCCCCATCTCTCTAAAGCTCTAGACTCTGTCAGAGGGTAGAGGATTTTTGGCAGTAGCAGCCGCAAACCCCTTTAGGGCCCTGAGAAATAATTTCTGGGTCTGCAGAATGTGCTTTATACAAATGGAAATGAGAATCCGGGACCCTGCAGTATCTGTCAGGTTTGGCAGGGGCCGGAGGGAGAGTATCAGGGGCTGTACTGACATCATTGTACACATCATCAATTACATTCAGAACAGGAGGTAGAGCTAAGGGCCTATGCTGAGGCAAATGCAAAAAGGTCCTTAATCTTTTTCTAGAATCAGAGAAATCCTGACCTTGCCATTGAAAATGCTCTCTCATGGAGTGTAGAGTCTCACCAAAGGAAAACTCTTCAGGAGGGGAGGCCGAAGGAATAGATTCCTCTGCATCTGAATCCTCTTAAGGCGAGTAAGCCCCTTCCTGGTGGTCTGACAACTCAGATCCATCCGTGGAATCATCTGAGGAGTGTGGATCAGAGGGGTCAGTCCTGGGCCTTTTGTCTGGAGGAGGTTGAGAGGCCCTGTCTGGGTGAGGTTGTGAACCCCTAATTAAGGAAATAAGGTCCTCAGCAAGGCTGAGGATCTGTGAACTAGAGGAAGGCCTCTGGGAGGTAGATTTGGCAGACAAAGCTTTTGAAAGTTTGGCAGCTTTAGCCCTTGAAAAGGCCTTACTGGACATGGAAGCAGGGGGCCTAGCTGCCCCACGTGCAGGGGTAGAAATGTCCAAAGGTATGGTGTCGGACAATTCCTGAACACTAGCTTCGGTAGGAAGTTCTGAAGCCGACTCAGCCGGGGCCTCTCGGGCCTCGGTGGTCAGAAGTATGGTTTCGGTAGAAGGAATCGCCGAGGACTCAGTTTCGGCTGAAACCGAGACACTCGCGGTAGGCCTAGCCGTGGTTTCAGCCGAAACTGCGGGCCGTGAGTGTCGGTCCTTTTCCTTGCGTTTTTTGACCATATGTGAAGTCGGAGTCTCTGACGGCATTTTATAATTAAAAGCGGCTCCAAAAACTTCCTCCGCAAACTCCGACAGACGTCTAAGAGTTCGTCGGTTGAAGGAGGCACAGGCTAATCAGGCCGATACGTCGTGGTCTGGGCCTAAGCAAGGAAGGCACTAAGAATGGAAATCCTTATGAGGTATTTGTTTCCCACAAGTTAAACAATTATTTACTTTGTCTGACATCGGCTGAGGCAAGAAAGAGTCCCCAACGGGGTACTTAGCTTTTTTCAAAGTCTTCGGTAGCTGAAATCACTGGATCTGACCGTCCGGCACTTGCGAACAGCTTCTGCTTTGGGCACCGCGCGGCAAGAAAGCCTGAGGAAAATGGCGTCGGCTGATGCTTTTATACCCCAGATGCTCTAACGTCGGAGGAAGTGCGACATCAGCCGAGGCCAGACCCAGACTTTGGAATCCGGCCGACCGAAGAGCTGCCTGAGGCAGGACAACCCATATGTTATGACTGCAGATGCATCCTTGAAGGATATAGACACACCTCGCAGTTGAAGCGGCAAACGAGATCTGGGTAGCTATTGCTAGGCATCATGGGATAAGGAGTAGCCTCGAGCCAGTAAACAGCTCTCCAGCTATTGAAGATGGCAGAGTCGGAGCAGAGGATCAGCCCAGATTCCAAACAGCAAGAATGAAGGCGAGATAGACAACTTAACATCAAAATTTTCAGGAGGTGGCCGACCGGCACTTGCGGAAGTACAGTTGTATACACTTACCATAAATGTAGATGTTCAAGTGTATTCACAGTTGCAGTCCTTACATTTGGGTTATCTGCCTGCAGGTAGCCCTCAGCCGGCCTGAATATCAAAGTCTTGGATCCCTGCGTAAGATGCTCTCTCTTCTTCCATGACGACAAGTCGTCAGGGATATAAAGCATGCAGCCGACACCATTACATCAATCGTTTTTTCTTGCCCCAGATGTCAGGTGTCCCCATAAAGTACAGTTTTGTACCTACCATAAATGTAGATGTCCGAACTGGATAGCATCTGCAGTCATAACAAATGGGTTGTCCTGTCGTCAGGCAGCCCCTCGGTCGGCCGGATTCCAAAGTCCGGGTCCGGCTTCGGCTGATGTCGCACTTCACCCAACGTCATCTCTGCTGGTCTTCGGGTATAAAGGCATCAGCCGACGCCATTTTCTTCAGTGTTTCTTGCCCCAGATGCCAGTTGCCCTCTTGGAAAGCTAATTTTGGATAGATGCCAATGTTTCCAAAATAGTAGAAGGCAAACACAAAAATAAACATGTATGTACATATATACAAACAAATACACCATAAGAGACTCCCCCCCCCCCCAAGTTAGCTAGGAGGGTAAATACCCTAGGAGTACCACAGAGGGGAAGGAGGGAGGGTAATCCTGACTGCAGATGCTATCCAGTTCGGACATCTACATTTATGGTAGGTACAAAACTGTACTATGTCCTTCATGGATGCATCTGCAGTCATAACAAATGGGTAGAATACCATAGCCAAACTAGGGGAGGAGGAATGAAAGTTATGGTGTAGTCAGTATCCCTTGCAGTACAGCAGTGGCAAACCCTGCTCGGGATCTAGAATATAGAGGTAAATTATAATGCTTGGCAAATGTATGCACGGAGGTCCAAGTAGCCGCCTCAATAATGTCCTTGGTTGCCACTCCTCTTAAAGCTGTGGTAGTGGCTGTAGCCCTTGTTGAGTGAGGTCTTATGTTCTGTGGAATTGATTTTCCATGGTAGGAGTAACAGAATCTTATGCAATTTCCTATCCATTTGGAGATTGTCTGTTTGGAAATTGCTTTTCCTTCCCTTCCTGTTGCATAGGCTACAAAGAGCTGGTCAGTTTTTCTGTTATCTTTGGTTCTGTCCAGGTAGTAGCGTAACTGTCTATGTACGTCCAAGGTATGCATTATTCTTTCACCTCTGTTTTGTGGGTTTGGAAAGAAGGTAGGTAGGTGGATTGCCTGGTTTAAAGACACTCTGGATACCACCTTAGGCATAAATGTAGGATTAGTTCTCATGGACACCCTATCTTGATGTAAGATTAGGAAGGGTTGCACTGCCATTAAAGCTTGTAGCTCTGAAACCCTCCTTGCTGAAGTAATAGCCAGCAGGAAAGCAGTTTTCCATGACAGGTGTTGCAGATCTGCTGTTGCTGCTGGTTCAAATGGAGGAAGTGTCAACTTTTCTAATACAAAATTCAAGTCCCATGCTGGTAATGGTGGTTTCCTGGGAGGTTTTACATTCTTGATCCCTCTGAGGAACTGCCTGAGTAGAGGGTGTGAATAGACTGGAGGATCAAAGCTGTATTCTGCTGAGATAGCTGATGCATGTATCTTGATGGAGGAATAGGACAGGCCTGTATGTAGGAGCTCTGCCAAGTACTCCAGAATGTTTGCAATATCTATGTTCGACATCTTTTCCTCTTTCAGTACTCCAAATGACGAACCTTTTCCATTTTCCTGCATAGTTCCTTCTTGTTGAAGGTCTGCGGGCTTCAAGGATAATGTCTTTAACCCTTTGTGAAAGGGCTGGACTAGTTACTGCTATGTGATGTTCCAGGCAGTCAGTTGCAAGGTTTTTAGGTTTGGATGTATGATGTTGAAGTTGTTCTGAGTTAACATCAGAGGCATAAGGGGTATTGACCACATTTTCTCCCGAGACATGCTCCTCAGCAATGGGTACCAGTGTTGTCTTGGCCAGTTCGGAGCTATTAGAATTATCCTTGATTGTTCCTCTTTGATTTTCAGTAGTACCTTGTGCATCAAGGGAAGAGGTGGAAATGCATATGCTGTCAGGCCTTTCCAGCTGAAGGATAGAGAGTCCACCTTCCATGCAAGTGGGTGGAATGTCCTTGTGCAGAATTTTTTGAGCTGGTGATTTTGTGGGGAAGCAAATAGATCTATTTGTGGCATTCCCCATTTCTTTGTGATGGACTTGAAGATGTCCGGGTGTAGCATCCATTCGTGAGCATCCGAGATGGTTCTGCTTAAAATGTCTGCTAGGGTGTTCTCTTTTCCCGGTACAAATATTGCCTGTAAAGTACAGTTTTGTACCTACCATAAATGTAGATGTTCGAGGATCCCCATTGCTGCAGTCCTTACTATTGGGTGTAGTCCGCTGTCCAGTCGGCCCGAATACCAGAGTATATGGCTGACGTCGGTCAGGGCGCATTAGACTGACGTCAGTACGTCAGGGTACTAATGCGCATGACCGACGTCATATCCTCAGTCTTTTCTTGCCCCAGATGTCAGAAGACCCTAAAAAGACAAGGCCCAAAATACCTGCACCAAAAATATGTACAATATATACAAGAATATATACAAAAATATCAGCATGTAACCTCACCTACACAACCACCCCTAAACACAGAGGGAAGGAGGGAGGGTAATTGGACTGCAGCAATGGGGATCCTCGAACATCTACATTTATGGTAGGTACAAAACTGTACTATGTTCTTCGTCCCCATTGCTGCAGTCCTTACTATTGGGTAGAATCCCAAAGCAGAGGTAAGGGAGGCTGGCAAATCATAAAGAAGCAGGAGCTGACAACATGCCTTGCAAAACAGCTGTGGCAAAACCAGCCCTAGACTTAGAGTAGATAGGAAGGTGATAATGCTTAGAGAAAGTATGCACTGAACTCCAAGTAGCTGCTTCCAAAATATCCTTAGTTGCCACCCCCCTTAGAAATGCTGTTGAAGTGGCAGTAGCCCTAGTGGAATGAGGCCTAATCCCAGCTGGAATCTCCTTGCCATGATGGGAATAACAAAATGCAATGCAAGAGCCAATCCACCTAGAAATAGTTTGTTTTGACACAGGCTTGCCCTGCGAACTCAAAGCAAAAGAAACCAACAACTGCTGAGACTGCCTAAAATCCTTAGTCCGCTTAAATAATAACGCAATTGCCTGTGTACATCTAAAGTGTGCAAAATCTTTTCCCCTTTATTTTGGGGGTCTGCATAAAAAGTAGGCAAATGAATAGTTTGGTTTAAAGCCACACTAGAAACCACCTTAGGCATAAAGGAAGGATTAGTACGTAATGATACCCTATCCTTATGGAAAATCAAAAGGGCTCTACTGCCATAAGGGCCTGCAACTCAGACACCCTTCTTGCAGAAGTAATAGCCAACAGAAAAGCAGTCTTCCATGACAAGTATTTCAATTCAGCAGTAGCCGCAGGCTCAAAAGGTTGTAGAGTAAGTTTTTCCAACACAAAATTGAGATCCCAAGCTGGAGTAGGAGCTCATTGGGGGTCTTATATTCTTTGCCCCTCTAAGAAACTGCTTGAACAAAGGATGCGAAAACAAAGGTGGGTCACAATCATAGTGAGCTGAAATTGCTGCAGCATGAATCTTAATGGAAGAGAAGGACAAACCTTTGTCCAATAACTCAGTAAGATATTGAAGAGCCACACTCAAATTAGGCTCAGAAATCTCCAAATTCTTCGCTGTACTCCAAAATAAAAATCTCTTCCATTTTTCTGTACACTTTCCTTGTACTAGGTCTTCTAGCTTCCATAATCACATTTAAAACTTGTTGAGGAAGTTGAGACCTGTTGTGTTTCAACACAGAATATGCCAGGCTGTTAGATGAAGAGAGTGAAGCTTGACATTGAGCAGATGACCGTCCTTCTGAGATAACAGATGAGGAATCAGAGGTAAAGGCCATGGAGGCTTCTTTACCAGACTCCGTAGCAGTGGGTACCAGTGTTGCCGAGGCCAATCTGGAGCTATCAGAATCATCCTTGGCCTGTCTTGTCTGACCTTTAATATACCTTTGGAAGAAGAGGCAGAGGTGGAAAGGCATACACATGAAGGTTTTTCCAACTGAAAGACAGAGCATCCACTTTCCAAGCTGTGTGATGAAACCCCTTTGTGCAATACTTTGGCAGCTGGTGGTTTAGTGGAGAAGCGAACAGATCTATGTCTGGAGTTCCCCATGACACTGTCAATTTCTGAAATACATGAAGATCCAGTTTCCACTCGTGGGGATCCATGATTTGCCTGCTTAACACATCTGCTAAGGAGTTCTGTGCTCCTGGCAGAAACCTTGCCTGAAGAGTTAGTTGCAAGCTTAGCGCAGTCTCCCATAAAATCATTGCTTGCCTGCATAGAGGATAAGAATGTGTTCCCCCTTGCTTGTTGATGTACCACATGACAGTTGTGTTGTCTGTTAGAATCAACACCTGCCCTGGAAGAAGTAACTCCTTGAAAGCCATTAATGCAAACTGGACTGCTAACATCTCCTTCATGTTGATATGTAGATGCTGTAGTCTGGCAGGCCACTTGTCTTGTATCCACTTTCCATTTGGATGAGCTCCCCAAGCAATGTCCGAGGCATCTGTCGTTAAAATCTGACTCGCCTCTGGCCGGTCACAGAGAGTCCCTTGTTTAGGTGACATTCCTGAGCCCACCACAAAAATTCTTTTTGAAGGCAAGGTATTATTTGAATGACAGTGTCCAAATCCTGGCAGTGCTGTGTCCATACATTTTGAGATACCATTGTAGCTTCCTCATATGCAGTTTGGCATTGGGAAGCACCAGAATACAAGATGCCATGAACCCTAATGCTTGAAGGACTGTCCTTGCAGTCAGCACGGACTGATGAGATAGTTGATGGAAGTAAAGTGATAGACTCTTTTGTTTGTCCGGGGTTAGAAAGGCCATCTGGGCTGCTGTATTCAGTCTCACACCCAGAAAGCACATGTCTTGAGAGGGTACTAGACTGGACTTTATTTCGTTCACAGAATACCCTAGGCATCTTAGCACTGCTATAACATATTCCAGATGCTGTAGAAGGTCTTCCTTTTCTTGAGCCAGAATCAGGCAATCGTCCAAGTAAGGATAGATTTGAATTCCTTGTAGCCTGAAGTAAGCTATCACTGGAGCCAGAACCTTTGTGAATACTCTGGGCAGTAGATAAGCCAAAGGGCAATGCAGAGAACTGATAATGAGAATTTCCAGCTCGAAACCGCAGATACTTCCTGCAACTTAGCCTTATAGGCACATGAAGGTAAGCTTCCTTGAGATCTAAAGTTACCATCCAGTGATCTTTGCCCAGCAGAGGTAAAAGCTGTTGTAACGTCAACATCTTGAACTTGGGAATGTCCAGATAAGTGTTGAGGATAGATAAATCCAAAATTGGTCTCCACGTGTTCCCCTTCTTTGGTACTAGGAACAGGCGAGAATAAAATCCTAGGCCCCTTTCTGATACAGGGACTGGCTGAATGGCCCCCATCTGGAGTAACTGAGAAACTTGCTTGTGAGCCTCTTTTCTTTGTGGAGGAGGAACGTCTGGCATGCCTTTGAAAGGGGCATTGTGTGGAAATAAAACCTGTAACCGTGGTGAATGATATCCAACACCCATCTGTCTTGAGTAATTAAATCCCAATTTTCTTTGAAAAGAGACAGTCTTCCTCCCAAAGGAGCTGCCAGACGAGAATCTACTGGCAGCTGAAAAGGCAGGTCATTGGGTCTGTTTACGAAAGGACTGACCCCTGCCCTCACCAGAAGTCTGAGCAGGTGAACTCCCTGTTCTAGGCCTAAAAGAACCTTGAGCCCTGCCCCTACCACGTCTAGACCTACCCCTAGACTGGGAATCATAAGCAGGATATGTCCACCCCTTAGCAGGCCAATTTCTACTAAACTTCGGTGGCTGCACCTGCAAAAAATCTTTAACAGTTTGCATAGACTTAGCTTTGTCCTCCATTTTCTTTAAAACTGCTTCCACAGGGGAACCAAACAACACATCAGACTGTAAAGGAGCATCCAAAATCCTTGTCTTAACATGCTCAGCTAAATTCTGATCCCTCAACCAGGCATGCCTGCGAAGAACAGAACTAGTGGCATCCGGTTAAATACTGAGGCAAGAAAAAACAAAAATGTTCCCCAACGGGGTACTTAGCCAACTCTGCTTCGGTCTGAAACTCCGGTTTCGGAAATATTTCAGAACGCCAACCTGCACTCGCAAAACTGCTTCTGCATCGGACCATGCGGCAAAAAAGACTGAGGATATGACGTCGGTCATGCGCATTAGTACCCTGACGTACTGGCGTGAGTCTAATGCGCCTGACCGGCCAGCCATATACTCTGGTATTCGGGCCGACTGGACAGCGGACTACACCCAATAGTAAGGACTGCAGCAATGGGGGACGAAGAACATCTGGATGTTGTAGCTGAGAGCCAGATTCCAAAGGTCCAGAGTCATTCTGCATAGGGGGTAAGAATGAGTGCCTCCCTGTTTGTTGATGTACCACATGACTGTGGTGTTGTCTGTCCTTATCATCAAATGTCCTTCTTTGAGGAAAGGTCTGAATTTTAGGATTGCCAGTTTTACTGCCAGCATTTCTTTTTGGTTTATGTGCAGGTGTAGCTGGTCCTGAGTCCACAGTCCTTGTACGCATTTGTCCAGCATGTGAGCCCCCCATCCTTGATCTGAGGCATCCGTTGTGATGATTTGGTTTGCTCGAAAGTTGTGGAAGGGCAAGCCTGTGTTTGACTGGCATGTCCGAGCCCACCATAGGAACTCCTGTTTTAAGCATGGAATTAGTGGTATTTCTGTTTCTAAGCTGTGCCTGTGTTGAGACCATAAATTCTTTATGTACCACTAACTTTCTCATATGCAGTCTGGCATGTGGGACCAAAATTATGCATGAAGCCATGAAACCCAAGGCCTGCAGAACCTTTCTTGCTGTTAGCTTGTTCTGCTTTGTTAATGCCAAGAAGTAGAGAGGGAGCTCTTTTTGTTTTTCTGCAGTTAGGAATGCCATCTGTTTTACTGTGTCCAATTCCGCGCCCAAGAAAGTTCTTGTCTGGGATGGTATCAGCTTTGACTTTTGTAAATTGACTGTGTATCCCAGGGCTTGTAGCAAGTAAATGACCCTTTGTAAGTCTGTTGTCAGCTTGCTTTTGTTGTCCGCTTGTAACAGGCAGTCGTCCAGGTATGGATAAATTTGGATTCCCTGTACTCTGCAGTGAGCGATTACTGATGCCAGGCATTTTGTGAATAAACTGGGCGCAGTAGATAAGCCAAAGGGCAATGCTGAGAATTGATAATGCTCTGATCCTGCAAGAAATCTGAGGTATCTTCTGCAATTTGGTCGAATGGGGACGTGCAGGTATGCCTCCTTGAGATCTAGAGTTACCAGCCAACACTCCTTGCCCAGCATGGGAAGAAGTTGCTGTAAGGTCAGCATTTTGAATTTTGGGACAATGATGTATGTATTTAAGATGGACAGGTCGAGTATAGGCCTCCAGCTTTTCTCTTTTCTTGGTACTAGGAAGAGTCTGGAGTAGAATCCTTTGCCCTGTTCTGTTATAGGCACTCTTTCCACAGCTCTCATCTTTATTAATTTCGCTATGTGGTGCAGGGCTTCTACTTTTTGATTTGGGGGCAGGTTTGGCATTCCTCTTTTTACTGGTAAAGTGTGGAAGTAGAACCGGTAGCCTTGGTCTATGGTTTGCAAAATCCACTTGTCTTTTGTGATATAGTGCCAATTTTTCGAGAATAAGGCTAACTTTCCGCCTAATGGTGCTGCTATTTCCTCCCTGGTAGGCGGAGTCAGAGCCAAGTCACTGTGATTGTCCTGTTGCAGTTGCAGTGGTTGTGTCTGAGCCTCGGTTATTGCCTTGCCACTGTCGTCCTCTGTAGGCACCTCCTCTGGATTGATTTCTGCCCCTAGAGCGTCTGTTCCTGCCCCTTTGTGATCTTGTGGAGTCAGGAAAGGACCAGTTTTTGGCAGGCCAGTTCCTGCTAAATCTTGGTGGCTGAACCTGTAGGAAATCCTTAACTGTTTGCACAGATTTTGCCTTCTCTTCCATTTTCTTCATTACCTGCTGGGCAGGTTCCCCAAATAGACTGGCCTTATCCATAGGAGCATCCAATAGCTTAGCTTTAACATGATCCGGTAAGACCTGTTCTTTCAACCATGCATGCCTTCTTATCACTGTGCCAGTCATGGCTGATCTAAATGAAGCCTCCAGTGCATCATAGCCACATTTTAAAGAATGGTTACTAACCTGTTGGATGTTATTCACCATTTCTAATACATATTTCTTATCTAAAGATTCATCAGAGGACAGCTTTTTAATTAACTGATCAAGCATAAACTCTTGGTATTGGATCATGTGAAACTGGTAGTTTAAAGCTCTAGCTGAGAGAGTAGCAGAGGTGTAGACTTTTTTCCCCCATCTCTCTAAGGACCTGGATTCCCTTTCAGCGGGAATAGGGTTTTTTGCTGTGGTCGTGGCTATTGCCTTAGGCCCCTGAGATATAGTTTCGGGGTCTGCAAGTGGGGCCTTGAATAGGTGGTGATGAGTGTCTGGCACCCTGTAAAATCTATCTGGTTTGGCAGGGGCTGGAGGTAAAGAGTCAGGCGCAGTGCAGACATCATTAAAAGCATCGTCCACAACAGACAGGACAGGAGGTATAGCTAAGGGCCTATGTTGTGGTAAGTGTAGAAAAGTCCTAAGCCTTTTTCGTGAATCTGAGAAGTCTTGTCCCTGCCATTGGAATTGTTCTCTCATGGCATGTAAAGTTTCCCCAAAGGAGAATTCCTCTGGTGGAGAGGCAGCTGGAATGGATTCTTCAGCATCTGAGTCTTCATAATTGGAAAAAGGAGCCGCTGGTTGGTCTGTAATGTCTGAGTCATCCGCAGAATCATCAGAGGACACAGGCTCGGGGGCCTCTGTTCTAGGTCTCTTTTCTGGGGGCTGAGAGGCCCTGTCTGGGTGAGATTGAGTTCCCCTAATTAAGGATATTAAATCTTCTGCCAAAGTAAGCATTTGTGAACTAGAAGTGGGCCTGAGTGAGGGTGGTTTAACAGGCACTGATTTAGTTGATTTGGCTGCTTTAGCCCTAGCAAAGGCCTTAATAGACATGGCTGCAGGAGGCCTAGCAGCACCACGTGCTGGGGTAGAGATATCCAAATGGATGGTGTCTGATAAATCAGTAGAAACCACAGTTGTCGGTAATATTTCTGAGGTTGATTCAGATAAAGTAGCAGGAGCCTCAGTAGTAGGCATGGGTTCGGCTGGAGATTGACCCGTTTTCTCAGTTTCGGCCGAAACCGAGACACTCGCGGCTTGCTTCACCGTGGTTTCAGCCGAAACCGCGGACCGCGAGTGTCGGTCTTTTTCTTTGCGTTTTTTAACAATTTGGGTAGTCGGAGGATCCGACGGCATAATGTACGCAAAATCTGAGCCGAAAAACTGTTCAGCTCAGAGTAGGTCTCTGTAGAAGTAAGCAGCTGATCGTCGGCTGTCATCAGGGGCTGCAAAGGCACCTCACAGAGTTCAGCTGCAACCTTGCTTTGAGCAGAGGTGTGCGGTAGTCCAGGGCCGTCAGAGGGCCTGACTTTTGGAGGCCTATCCTTGGTCTTTGTCCTTCAACGCCATTTCACGTTGCTGGAAAGACTGACTAAAATGCCTAGTTACAATATCAGCTCTTTTTATAGTTCGAGCATTAGAGAGAGCACAGAACCAACACCCTGGAACATCGTGGCCTGGACCTTAACAGTTGACGCAGAGAACACGATAAGTCTCAGTGTGGGATCTGCTTTCCACAACTAAGACAGTTATTAACAGTCTCTGACATTAAAGGCAAGAAAAGATTCCCCAATGGCGTACCTGGCTTCAGATGGTTGTCTTCACTCTGGCAATGACTGACGCACTCGCAAAACTGCTTCTGCTTCAGGCTCCACGACAAAAATGAATGATGCAATAGCATCGTCTGTCTCCCTTTACAGCCCAGACAAAGTACAGTTTTGTACCTACCATAAATGTAGATGTCTGATAGATATGCAACTGCAGTCATAACATATGGGTTGTCCTGCCTCAGGCAGCCCTCGGTCGGCCGGATTCCAAAGTCTGGGTCCGACGTCGGCTGATGTCGCATTTCTCTCCGACGTCAGAGCGGCTGGAGTACATAAGCATCAGCAGACGCCATCTTCTTCAGTGTTTCTTGCCCCAGATGCCAGGTGCCCTCCAAGGAAGGCTGTAATCAAATTGGAAGACAATAATAGGTTTCCATACAAATAAATAAGCAATAAACAGATACACCATGACAGATATCCCCAGCTAAGGATAACAGGGAGAAGAGTGGACCCAAGGCATAGAGGGGAAGGAGGGAGGGAAAACCCGACTGCAGTTGCATATCTATCGGACATCTACATTTATGGTAGGTACAAAACTGTACTATGTCCTTCAAGAATGCAACTGCAGTCATAACATATGGGTTGAATACCATAGCTTAGCTGGGGGAGGTGGTATGCTCTAAGAAAGGGATGGTGTAGCTATCAATCCCTGCAGGACTGCCGAAGCAAAGCCTGCTCTGGATCTGGAATATAAAGGGAGATTGTAGTGTTTGGAAAATGTATGCACGGAGCTCCATGTAGCAGCTTCTAGAATGTCTTTTGTAGGCACCCCTCTTAAGAATGCTGTAGAGGTGGCTGTAGCTCTGGTGGAGTGTGGTCTGACATTGGCTGGCACATACTTTCCATGAAAGGAATAGCAAAATCTGATGCAATGTCCAATCCATTTTGAAATTGTCTGTTTGGAAATTGCTTTTACTTGTACTCCAGGGGCGTAAGCTACAAAAAGCTGATCAGACTTCCTACTGGTTTTGGTTCTGTCTAGGTAGTAGCGAAGTTGCCTGTGTATGTCCAAGGTATGTAACAGTCTTTCCCCTTTGTTCTCAGGATTGGGAAAGAAAATAGGCAGGTGAATTGCTTGATTTATAGAAACCCTAGATACCACTTTTGGTAGAAAGGTAGGGTTGGT
Organism: Protopterus annectens; assembly: GCF_019279795.1. Taxonomy (NCBI): domain Eukaryota; kingdom Metazoa; phylum Chordata; order Ceratodontiformes; family Protopteridae; genus Protopterus; species Protopterus annectens. The sequence continues at coordinate 862,136,976 of NC_056746.1, read as the reverse complement.
TCGTAAGGAGACCCTGTCTCTGTGAAAAATTATGAACGGTGGCATTGCCATTAGGGCCTGTAATTCCGAAACCCTTCTTGCTGAGGTAATGGCCAGCAGGAAAGCTGTCTTCCAGGAAAGAAATTGTAGATCCACAGAAGCTGCTCGCTCGAATGGAGGTAGTCAATTTTTCTAGGACAAAATTGAGATCCCAAGCTGGTACTGGTGCCTTTCTTGGGGGCTTTATATTCTTGATTCCTCTAAGAAAGTGCCTTAAAGGATGTGAAAATACAGGTGGATCAGTGTTGTACCTAGCTGAGATAGCTTAAGCATGTATTTTTATGGAAGAGTATGAGAGTCCGTTATGTAGCATATCTGCCAAGTATTCCAGAATGAGTGGAATGCTCAAAAGTGATGCATCATGACCCTTGTTGGTATTCCAAATGCTGAATCTCTTCCATTTGGCTGAGTAAGCCTTTCTGGTGGATGGTCTGCGGGCTTCTGTTAGTATCCACTGGACTTCCTTGGACAGAGGTAAATTGAGGTTATTTATGGGATCTCCCAAGCTGTTAGCTGTAGCATCTGGATGTTGGGATGAACTGTCCTGAAATTGTGTTGAGTCAAAAGTTGGGACCATTGGAGAAGGGCCCACTTTTTGTTGTGACATATGCTTCGTAGTAGTGGGTACCAGTGTTGTCTTGGCCAGTCTGGAGCTATTAGGATCCCCTTCGGCTGTTCTGCTTTGATCTTTAGTAACACTGTGGTCATCAGTGGCAGAGGTGGAAATGCATAGATTATTAGGGAGCTCCAGTTGAATGAGAGAGCATCTATTTTCCATGCTTGTGGATGATATGTCCTTGAGCAGAACTTTTGTAGGTGATGATTGAGGTGGGAGGCAAATAGGTCTACGTCCGGCCTGCCCCATGTCGAGGTGAGTCATATGAAGATGTCTGGATGTAACCTAAATTCGTGGGGGTCTAGGAAATTCCTGCTTAGACTGTCCGCCAGAACATTGTCTTTGCCTGGAACAAACTGGGATTGTAACTGTATGCTACAACTCAGTGATTTTTCCCAAAGATTCATTGTCAGTCTGCAAAGGGGGTAAGAATGAGTGCCCCCCTGCTTGTTTATGTACCACATCACAGTGGTATTGTCTGTCCGTATTAGTAGGTGGCCTTGTTGAAGTTGTTGTCCGAAGGCCTCGATGGCATGCATTACTGCCAGCATTTCTTTTTGGTTGATATGCAGATGTGTTTCCTTTGGAGACCATTGACCTTGAATACATCTGCCCTCCATGTGCACCCCCCATCCAAGGTCTGAGGCGTATGTGGTCATGGTCTGTGTTATCTGAGGTTTTTTGAATGACATACCTGTGTTTGACTGACTTACTGTGGCCCACCATAGAAATTCCTTTTGAAGACATGTAAAGTTGCTGCTAGGTTGTTGCTGTGTTGAGACCATAAGTTTTTTAGGTACCATTGAAGCTTTCTCATGTGTAGTCTTGCTAGTGGAACCAGGAGAATGCAGGATGCCATGTAACCCAGGGCCTGTAGGAATCTCCTTGCAGTCATCTGGGTGAGTTTTGCTAAACTTTTGAAGTAATGAGTTAACTTCTTTTGCTTGTCTTCTGTCAGGTAAGCCATTTGAAAGGCCGTGTCTAGTTTGGCTCCTAAGAAGGTTATTTGTTGGGATGGCTGAAGTCTTGACTTTTGAAAGTTGACTGTGCATCCCAGAGCCTGTAGCAAGTGTATGACATAATTCAAGTTTTTTGTCAAGGTTAGTTTGTTGTCCGCTTGAATGAGGCAATCATCCAGATACGGGTAGATTTGAATCCCCTGGAGCCTGCAATAAGCAATTACTGATGCCAGGCATTTCGTAAATACGCTGGGCGCAGTAGATAAGCCAAATGGCAATGCTGAGAATTGATAATGCTCTGGCCCTGCAAGAAATCTGAGGTATCTTCTGCAACTGTGTCTGATAGGGACATGCAGGTATGCCTCCTTGAGGTCCAGAGTAATCAGCCAAGACCCCTTGCCCAGCATGGGAAGGAGTTGCTGTAGAGTCAGCATTTTGAACTTTGGTACTATGAGAAAAGTGTTTAAAGCGGACAAATCCAGTATTGGTCTTCACTGAGTTTCTTTTCTTGGAACAAGGAACAGTCTTGAATAAAATCCCTGACCTTGTTCTTGTAGTGGAACTTTTTCTATTGCTTTGATCTGAGCAAGCAGAGAAATTTGCTTGATAGCCTCTGTCCTCTGATTTTGTGGAAGGTTTGGCATGCCCTGTTTTCTTGGCAAGGTATGAAAATGGAACCTGTAACCGTGGTCTATAATGTCCAAAATCCATTTGTCTTTTGTCAGTTTGTGCCAATTGTTTGAAAACAAAGATAATTATCCGCCCAAGGGAGCTTCTGTTTGCTCCTTGGTTAGCGGAACTAGAGGAAAGTCATTGAGATTGTCCCTGCGGGGCAGGAGAAACCCCTGTCTCACCTCTTTGGTTTGCTGGTTGCCAGTGTCGTCCCCTGTAGGATCCTCTGTATTGCCCTCTTCCTCGGGCACGCCTGTTTTTGCCCCTTTGAAATCTTTCAGGATTAGGAAAGGACCAATTTTTAGAAGGCCAGTTCCTGCTGAATCTGGGTGGCTGAACCTGGAGGAAATCTTTGACTGTCTGAACTGACTTGGCTTTTTCCTCAATGGACTTTAACACATCTTTAGCATTAGCACCAAAGAGCTTGTTCTTTTCCAAGGGTGCATCAAGAAGTTTTGCCTTAACATGATCTGGTAAAGGTTGTTCTTTTAACCATGCATGTCTACGAATGACCGCCACTGTCATAGCTGCCCTACATGAAGCTTCCAATGCATCATATCCACACTGTAAAAAATGATTGCTAACCTGCTGAGAATTATGAACAGCCTCTTGCAAAGACTTCCTATCTAAAGTTTCAGGAGAGGCCAATTTTTTCTGTAAATCATCCAACAGGAAATCCGGATATTGAAACATGTGAAAGAGACAATTGAGAGCTCTCATAGATAAAGTAGTGGAGGTGTAAACCTTCTTCCCCCATCTCTCTAAGGACCTTGCTTCCCTGTCGGAGGGCAAAGGATTTTTGGAGGTGGTAGCTGAAACCCCTTTAGGACCTTGGGAAATAGTTTCTAAATCAACAGCATGGGCCCTAAAGAAATAAGAATGGGTTTCTGGGACCCTATAGTATCCGTCAGGCTTGACAGGAGCAGGAGGAAGAGTATCAGGGGTGACACTGGAGTCAGAGTATAGATCATCCAAAACATCAAGCACAGGAGGTATAGCTAAGGGTCTGTGCTGGTTTTTTTTTAAGGAATGTTCGAAGGCGCTTTCTGGAATCTGAATATTCCTGGCCTTGCCACTGGAAATGCTCCCTCATGGAATGCAGAACTTCCCCAAAAGAAATATCCTCAGGAGGAGAGGCCGAGGGAATGGAGTCCTCTGCATCTGAATCCTCATAGGTCTGGAAGGGCTCTTCCTGGCTTTCGGAGTGAACAGAGCCCTCAGAATCTTCATCTGAAGAAAGAGGGTCAGAGGGTTCAACCCTGGGCCTCTTATCAGGAAGAGGCTGGGATCCTCTCTCAGGATGGGCCTGGGAACCTCTGATTAGGGAAATTAAATCTGCGGCCAAAGACATGATTTGAGTGTCAGGAGTGGGCTGAGGTAAGGTTTTAGCAGTAAGATGCTTGGTCTTGCTGGCTGCCTTAGCATGTGTGTAGGCCTTGATAGACATGGACATGGGAGGCCTAGCCGCTCCACGTGCAGGAGTGACCTTATCAACAGCAATGGTCTCTGGCATCTCCTCGGTTTCAGTATCCGGAGGAAAATCAATAACTGGCGTCGGAGTGGCCTCCGGTATCGGTAATGTGGTGTCTTCGGTTCGAAGCGGTGGAATAACCACCTCAGAAGGAACCGGGGCACTCGCGGTAAGTTTTGGCGTGGTGTCGGTGGAAGACGCGGGCCGAGGATGTCGGTCCCGGTCTTTTCGTTTCTTAGGAGTATGCGTTGTCGGTTGTTCCGACGGCATTGTGTAATCAAATTTTTCGCCGAAAAAGTCTTCAGCGAACTCCGCCCGGCGCCTGAGAGTGCGCTTGTTGAAGCGAGCGCAGGCGGCACAGGCCGAGACGTCGTGGTCTGGGCCAAGGTAAGGGAGGCAGTAAGAATGGAAATCCTTATGAGGTATTTGTTTACCACAAGACAAACAATTATTTACTTTTTCAGTAATTTCTGACATCGGCTGAGGCAAGAAAAGGTCCCCAACGGGGTACTTAGCTTTTTTGATGACTTCGGTTTCGAAGAATACAGGAGCTGACCGACCGGCACTTGTGAACTGCTTCTGCTTCGGGCACCGCGCGGCAAGAAAAACTGAAGAAGATGGCGTCGGCTGATGCTTATGTACTCCAGCCGCTCTGACGTCGGAGAGAAATGCGACATCAGCCGACGTCGGACCCAGACTATGGAATCCGGCCGACCGAGGGCTGCCTGAGGCAGGACAACCCATATGTTATGACTGCAGTTGCATTCTTGAAGGACATCCTGATGTTAGCTACACTCACTAAACAGCAGACGCAGGAGGGAAACCTTTATTCTGGCACTCGGGCCAACTGAGGGCTATCCAGCAGGGATAACCCACAAGTGATGACTGCAACAGTGAAACGAAGAATATTCCATGCAGTCCAAAGAAGATGGAGGAACTGTAGAGCACATAAGGATATATGTGGATACACTGGAGTCTGTAAAATATGTCATGAACTAGGCACTTTGTGAATACTCTCAGGATACTGGAAAGCCCAAAAGGCAAAGCAGTAAACTGAAACTGATAAGCATATCATCTTAAAAACTTTGAGTTATGGATGTATCTGAATATGAAGATAAGCATTTTTCAGGTCCTAGGTAAACAAAGCACTGGGAAAATTCAGAGAAAAGACTCGTTGGCATCAAGAATTCTGGACTCTTCAAAAATGGGTTTTGGACATACAAAATCAGAAACGGCCTCCAGGTACTTTCTTTTCTAGGAACAAAGAAAAGCATGGAGAAGAATCTCTCTCCTTTTTAATAATGTGGTACAAGCTTTACTACTACTCCCCGATGCAAAATGAAAAAAAAGACAACCAGCCGTTGGTTTGGAGGAACTTGTGAAATTCCATACAAAACAGGGAGAAACTTCTACTGTAGCCTGTATCTTTTTTGGATGATTTGCAAAACCGAGGAATCTACTGACTGTTTTTCCAGAAGGGAGGACTGAAAGTTTGCTGGAAATGCTTGAAGATAAGACTGTTAAGGTGGGGGAAGGGGTGTTGTTAGAAACCTGAAGGCTTGTCTAAGAATCCTTTGGCTCCCTTTAAATGAACTGCAGGCTTATCTTACCACTTACCTATTAGTGCCCCCCGCATTATGTTCAGGTGACATCTTGTGATAAAAGGGGCCAGATCTGAAGAGGGAAAGCAAAAAGTTGCTTGGAACCTCATCATAGTTTCGTAGGTTACTAGGCTAGCAGTCCTACTGCCCTTACAAGCCTAGCCATGTTAATCCAGAGTTGCCTCAGCTGTCTGATTAGATGGACATAATTCAGAGAGAGAGAGTCTATAAGTACTGACTACCCCTGTCTAACGGATGTGGGTACCACCCCAGACTGAATATGCGGTCTCCCATCCATTAGTCCAGGATGTGCTTGAACAGGGTCAAGGTGGAGCTCTGCTTCACGTGAAATAGAAGTTTATTCCAGCTTAGCAGCAAGCTCTGGAAGATGAATCTGTCTCTCCCGCATGGTCTGTTAACGTCACAGGCTAGATTAAGATCCCTACAGCGAGTAACTTGTGCCATTTGACTTGCAGATGTGCAGCACATCCATCAGAGCAGGGTCAGGGACTGCCCTGTAGGCCAGGCATGAGTCACCTCTCAGCAGCTGGTACAATATAGTGACAGGGCTTTCAGTCGGTCCATGCAAGTTATGGTTTGGAGGACCTGTATTTCCTTGGTGAGAAACCTCTATGGTCTCTCCAGCTACTGCAGGTGTCTGGTGAGGTACATGCGGAAGGAAGCAGTGTACTCTCTTAAAGGTCTGAGGAGGGTCGAGTACAGTGGAGTTATAACATCCTTAGACCAGGATGCAATGCCCTTACTCACAAAATGCACAATGCAGAAGGCTTTCCTTAACACTGAGGAAACTTGGAGGTCAGAGTTCAGATTGCTATCTACCTGTGTTCCAAGATCTCGCACCACCATATTTGAACTAGGAGGGGAGGGTGCTATCAATACTGTAATTAGCAGGGACTTCAGTTTTGTTAAAGGGAATAATAATGCATTTTTTTGCATTTAGTTTTACACCATGGCTTTGGCTCCAGTCATTTGTCTAGGCTAGCCCCTCCTGTAGTGTGTGAACATCATTGAGGGACTCAAATGATTGCATCTAACTTGCAATTATCGCAGAACTGGCAAGCCAAAGGCCATCGACTTTAGCCTGGACATCCGAGAAAGACTCGGAACATAAAAAGGGCCCAGCACAGATCCTTGTGGCACGCCACTGGAGACAGGTCTACTAGTAAAGGTGGAGTCACCAACTTTTACAGTATGTATTCTGTCAATGAGCCAATTGGCTACCCATCTAGTGACATAAGGGATAATCTCCAGCTGGGAGAGTTTCTCAATGATAACTGAGTGGGTGATTGTTACAAGCCTTGGCTAGGTCAAGACAGGCAGTGTGCACCAGCTTACCTTCATCCAGGACTCTGGAGACTTTCTTGAAGAATTCTACTAGGTTTAATAACCACAATCTAGCCTTAAAGGCAAACTGGGCTGGGTCTAGAGTTTGAAGGTTGCCTATGTCCTTCTTGATAAGGTCCATGATGATTCTTTCCATGGCCTTGCAGATAAGGCTGGTTAGACCTATGGGTCCTGCAGTTCCCAGGGTTGGTTGATGGCCCCCCCGCTGTGCAAGCGGATTACTACTCCTGTTCTCCACTATGCTGGAACAAAACCAGTTCTCAGGCTATAGTTAAGAGAGAACACCAAATGGGTCCACTAGCTCCTGTTTTAAACTGCTTAATAGGCAACCTGGAATGTTACCTGGTGCCACTAAGGCAGTGTGTTTGGCCTTAGAGAGTGCAGGTATGACCTGGTCTCCAGAAATACTAGGAAAAGGACTGGTGTCAGCTATGCTTTAGGGTATGGCTTGTAGGGACTGGGGGATTGGAATTTGCACCAAATCGGTCGGCTACCAAGTTGGCAATTTCCTCTAGTATTGCATGAGTAGTACAATCTATCGCACTTCGGCACACAGCAGGGCATTCCCTTTAAGATTTCAGACATAGTTAAAAAAATGCCTTATGATTATCCTTAACTAGGGATGCTATTTTAGCTTCATAATTCATAAGAGTTTGCTCTGGTGAACTCTCAAACGTCTAGCCATTATACAAAAGTTAAATGCTACCACTAGGGTGCGCACGACACCCTGCTCCTCTTCTCTGACATCGGTTGCAAATGGACATCAGATATAAAGTGGACGTCAGCACACATCCACCTAAGAACTGAATGCCGCTGGAGTCGGCGACTCGTGAGTGGGTTCTCCAGGAGTCGGGCAAGTGTGAGGGGGAAGGCTGGGTGGGAAACTATACAGCATCATACAAAAGAGAAAGACCTCTATGGTTATGATAACTTCTTACACAATACTATGTCCTTTTACTTGTATGCCGCTGTATACTCATGACATCAAGGAGAGTGCAAAAGCTTCTGTCCTACGGAAGGGAAGGCAGACTAGAAGCACTTTACACAAACCAAGGAGGATGGCTCTGGCAAATTCTGCCCTGGCTCTAGACACCAAGTCCAGCTTGTAGTGCCTAGTGAAAGTGAACAGAGGACCATGTAGCTGCTTCAAGGATAGCAGCCATTTGTAGTCTTAAGGAATGCCCCAGAGGAGGACACTGCCCTGGTGAGCCTTAACTGGGGCAGGGACAGACTTACCATGGGTAGTGTAACAGCATGAAATAGTATGAGATATCAAAGAGGATGTGGTTTGCTTGTAAACAGGTTGACCCAGGGCTCTCGGGTGATAAGAAACAAAGCCTGTCTGGAATGTGAAGGGATTTGGTTTTGGCCAAGTAATACCTGAGCTGTCTGTGAACATCTAAGGAATGAAGTATCCTCCTCTGTCTTGTTCTGTGGAGAGGGGAAAAAAGTTGCCAGATTTATACTTTGATTTAAAGACAGCTCATTGATCACCTTGGGCATGAAAGAGGGGTTAGTGCTTAAGCATACCCTTATCCTTGTGGAAGACAGTGAAGGGGGGGGGGTCTGCAATAAGGACCAAGACAAGGACCAAGTTCCAAGACTCTTCTGGTTGATGTGATGGCCACCAAGAGGATGGTCTTCCAGGTGCAGTGTTGGAGGGAGCAGCCTTTGGCTGGTTCGAAAGGTGGGAGCATCAACTTCTCCAGGACAAAGTTAAGATCCGGGGGGGGGGGGGGGCTTGGGGGTCTGAGATGAAGTGCTCCTCTCAGAAAAAGGTTTGACTTCTAATCTAGAAGCTGGAGGAGGTACTAAAGCCAGACATGCTGAGATGGCAGACAAATGTATTTTAATGGAATAGTTGTGTAAAATCTTACCATAACCACAGATGGACTGAAGGCCTGGAAGAGACAGGAAAGGCCCAATTCTTAGAAGGCCCATGCCTACTAAATCTGGGAGGCTGTACTTGCAGGAATCTTTAACAGTTTGCATAGATTAAGCTTTTTCCTCCATCTTTTTAAGTAATTCTGATTTGTTGCCAAACAGGCAGTCTTGGTTTAAGGGAGCATCCCGTAATTTATCTTTAACATGATCTGACAAAGTTTGCTCCTTAAGACAAGCATGCCTTCAAAGAAAAGACACAGTGACAGCAGCCCTGCAAGATGCCTCTAGAGTCAAAACAACATTGCAATGTATGTTTACCAACTTGTTCAGCAGAATGCATTAAATCCTACAATTCTTTATTTTCAGCACAGTCAGGAATCAACATTTTCTGATTAAGTAGTCCAATAATATGCTACTGATGCTTTAACATATGAAACTAGCAATTTAAGGATCTAATGGACAAAGAAGCAGAAGTGTATACCTTCTTACCCCATCTGTACAGGGCCCTGGAATCTCTATCAGAGGGGGTAGGGTTTTTGGCAGTAGTAGCCTTAATGCCTTTGGGTCCCTGTGAAATGGTCTCTGGGTCCGCTGTAGGATTCTTGAAGAACTTGTAAGAGACAGGTACTCTAATACCGGTCAGGTTTCTTGGGAGCCGGAGGTAAAGTGTGTGGCGCCAGGCTAGATTCCAAGAAGACATCTACAATGTTCAGTACAGGAGGAATAGGTAAAGGCCTGCGTTGAGGTAGGAGTAAGAATTCCCTAAGCCTCTTTTTGCAGTCAGAGTAATCCTGGCATTCCCAACAGAAATGCTCTCTAAGAGTGTGCAAAGTTTCACCAAAAGAAAAATCTTCTGGAAGTGAAGGAGAGGGTATGGAGTCCTCTTCATCAGAATCCTCATTGGACGTCTGTTTTCTAGGCGTGGGTCGAGATTTAGGCCTTGAAGAAGATGGCATTGGTTTGATATGCAAGTTAGTAGGCCGAAATACACCCTCAGAAACCGGTGCCTGCACAGCAGCTCTGGACCCATCCAAGCTAGACACATCTGCAGGTTCCATAGTCGAAGAAGCATCTCACGGCATACTGGACTCCGACTGGGTCTCAGTAGAGGCCTGCGAATCTGAAGTAGCGGGTATCAGGGGCTGCGAAAGCACCTCACAGAGTATTGGCGACTAGCTTCAAGGAAGCATCGTCAGCAGCTTTGGAACTATGCGGTCTGTCTATCTTTACGTTTTTTTGGAATGTTGGTAGTTGGATAGCTTACCAAAGCCGTTTCTGGATTATTAAATCGAGTACCAAAATAATCTGATGCAAAAATGAACCGATGAATAATAGTTCGAGGATTGAATAAGGCACAAAACAGACAGTGAGGGACATTGTGGTCTGGGCCTAAGCAAGGAATGCAGTACGAATGAAAATCTTTATGAGGTATTTGCTTTCCATAAGTAATACAATTGTTAACTTTTACTGACATCGGTTTAGAGCAAGAAAAAGAATCACCAATGGGGTACTTGACTTATTTGAAGACTTCGGTTCTGAAAGTTGAAAACGAAAATTTCAGGAGTCGGCCGACCGGCACTTGCGAACTGCTTCTGCTTCGAGCACCGCACGGCAAGAAAGACTGATGTAATTGGCATCAGTTGCATGCTTTATACCCCTGACTACCTAACGTCATGGAAGAGAGAGCATGTGACGCAGGACCCAAGACTCTGATAATCAGGCCGGCTGAGAGCTACCTGCAGGCAGATAACCCAAATGTAATGACTGCAACAGTGAAACACGAAGAACATCTATGGTTATGCTAAGATCTTACACAACTACTCTATGTCCTACATTCATGTTGCAGTATTCTTCACTTTAGGGAGAGTACCCAAAGCTCTCTAGTCAGTGGTGTGGGTTGGCAGGTGCAGGAACAGTCTGAGACCCTGCAGAATAGACCTAGCAAAGCCTGCTTTCGCCCTGGAGATGGAATCCAATTTGCAATGCTTGGTGAAGGTATGTCCAGAGGACCAAGTTGCTGCTTCCAGAAGAGACGAGAAATCAATGCCTTTGAAAAAGGCTGCTGAAGAGGAAACAGCTATGGTGGAATGGGCTTTGACAGATGACCCCAACTGTTTCCCATGACAGGAGCAGCAAAAGACAATAGCCTGAGAAGTTCAAGAGGGGGCCGTCTGTTTAGATATGGCCTTTCCGAGGGCCCTGGGGTAAAAGGAGACAAAATGCTGATCGGATTGCCTGAGGGATTTGGTCTTGTCTAAGTAGAACCTCAGTTTTCTATGAACATCCAAGGAATGCAAAGTTCTTTCTGAGGAGTTCTGTGGCTGAGGGTAGAAGACAGGCAAGTTAATGGTCTGATTTAGGGACATCTCATTGACTACTTTTGGCATGAAGGAGGAGTTGGTCCTTAGGGGAAATCTTATCTTTATGGAAGACAAGGTAGAGAGGTGAGGCCATAAGGGCTTGTATCGCAGATACCCTCCTGGCAGAAGTGAGATCTACTAACAAGACTGTTTTCCAAGTACGAAACCTGAGACTGGAAGAATGGGCTGGTTTCAAAGGGAGCTAATGTAAGTTTTTTCAGCACAAAGTTAAGGTCCCAAAGTGGAGGAATGGGCTTACGAGGAAGCCTGATATGAAGGAGCTCTTTCAGAAACAGCTTGACATCTAGCCTGGAAGCCAGGGGAGAAGTCAAAGGAAGGCAAGCAGAGATGGCAAAAAGATGTACTTTTACTGAAGAATAAGTCAATCCAGAATGCAGCAATTCATATAGATAGGAAAGTACTAGTGGAACAGAAGCTTTAGATGGGTCCTGTTTACTCTTACTGTATCAATTGGAGAATCTTTTCCACTTAAATAGTTTCTCCTAGTACTTGGGTCTTCTGGCCTCCAGCAGAACATTGAGTACGTCCTTTGAATATAGGTGCCTGAAGGGGGATCAAAACTATCACCCACACAGTCAATCGAGAAGGTGGTAACGAATAACGGACCCCTTTGTCTTGTGAGAGTAGGTCGTAGTGGTGAAGTAACTTATAGTGATTACCGTAGGATAGATGAAAATGCAGGGGAAACCAATGCTGTCTTGGCCATAAGGGAGTCACCAACAGGAATTTTGGTTTGTCCTTCTGCATTTTCAAGAGGACTTTGTGAATCAATGGAAATTGGGGGGGGGGGGGGCATAAAGGAATATTCTCTCCCATGAGAAGAAGGCATCCGCTTTCCAGGCTTGTGGATAGGGAAGCCTTGTGCAAAAGAGGGGTATCTGTCTGTTCTGGGAGGAGGCAAACAGATCTGGCTCAGGAATACCCCAGCTGTGAATTAAATCCAGAAACATCACCCCGTGAAGCATCCATTCATGGGAGGGTGTTCAGGTCCTGCTCAGGGTGTCTGCCATCACGTTGTCTTCTGATGGGATGTAGACTGCCTGTAAGTGAATCTGTAGTGCTGTTGCCCGGGACCATATTTGAACTGCCAGACTGTATAGAGGGTAGGGTTTTGTTTCTCCCTGCTTGTTTATGTACCGCAGGACTGTCATGTTGTCTGTGATGACCTGCAATCTGTTTGGCAGAAGGATCCCTTAAAAAGGCTGAACTGCCAAGTAAAGGGCCCGTAAGTCTTTAAGGCTGATGTGGTCCCTTCTTCTGGAATGGACCATTCCCCCTGTACCTTGTTGCTGGATGATGGTACTGTGAAGGACAGCTCCTCAACTTAGGTCTGATGCATCTGTGTAAAGATGCTGTTTGGGTGGAGGAATCTAAGTGCACCCCTTGACTAAGGGTGATGGCTAGATATCTACCACTCTAGCTCCTTTTTTAAACAGGGAAGATGAGGAAGATTTGGTTTCAAGAATTTTTCAGTACCCACTGAAACTTCGTCATGTGCATCCTGGCTAGAGGGAGCATGGGGATCAATGAAGCCATGATCCCAGGAATCTCAAACTCTCTGGCTGACATGGATGGCAGTTGTAGAAGTACTGGAAGATTTGTGTGAGAACTTTCATTTTATGGGTAGGGACAAAGACTGAAAGTCTGTTCTTATCCTGCACCCTGGAAAACAGGGTCTTATGATGGGGTCATTTGGGACTTTCAGATGGATGGCAGTGAACCCTAGCTTTTGTAGAATCCTGCATATCCAGTTCAGATGTTGAGACAGGGTGAGAGGATCCTGGTGAAGGATCAGTAGATCGTCCAAGTAAGGACAGATTTGTACAATGACTGGGGCTAGACATATGGTGAATACTCTTGGGGCTGTGGAAATTCCAAAGGGTAAGGCAGAGAAAGTACAGTTTTGTACCTACCATAAATGTAGATGTCCGATAGGAACGCATCTGCAGTCCTAACAAATGGGTTGTCCTGTTGTTAGGCAGCCCTTCGGTCGGCCGGATTCCAAAGTCTGGGTCTGGCTTCGGCTGGAGTCGCACTTCACCAGACGTCATAGCTGCAGTTATTCGGGTATAAAGGCATCAGCCGACGCCATTTTCCTCAGTGTTTCTTGCCCCAGATGCCAGGTGCCCTCTTGGATTGCTAAATTTGGATAAATGCCAATGTTTCCAAATAGTAGAGAGCAGTAAACACGTAAAATAAGCATGTATGTACATATGTACAAACAAATACACCATAATAGATCCCCCCAAGCTAGCTGAAAGATGGCAAATACCCTAGGAGTACCACAGAGGGGAAGAAGGGGGGGTAATCCTGACTGCAGATGCATTCCTATCGGACATCTACATTTATGGTAGGTACAAAACTGTACTATGTCCTTCAAGGATGCATCTGCAGTCCTAACAAATGGGTAGAATACCATAGCCAAACTAGGGGAGGAGGAAAGAAGAGAGCTTATGGTGTAGTTAGGATCCCTTGCAAAACAGCAGTGGCAAAACCTGCTCGGGATCTAGAGTATAAAGGTAAATTATAATGCTTGGCAAATGTATGCACGGAGGTCTAAGTAGCAGCCTCTATGTCCTTGGTAGCCACCCCTCGTAAGAAAGCTGTAGTAGTGGCTGTAGCCCTTGTGGAGTGAGGCCTGATGTTCTCTGGAGTTTTCTTTCCATGGAAGAAGTAACAAAATCTAATGCAATTTCCTATCCACTTGGAGATTGTCTGTTTTGAAATTGCTTTTCTTTCCCTTCCTGTTGCATATGCTACCAGAAGCTGGTCAGTTTTTCTATTGCACTTGGTCCTGTCCAGGTAGTAGCGTAATTGTCTATGCACATCCAAGGTATGCAACAGTCTTTCTCCCCTGTTCTGTGGGTTGGGGAAGAATGTAGGTAGGTGGATAGCCTGGTTTAAAGAGACTCTGGATACCACCTTAGGCATAAATGTAGGATTTGTTCTCATGGACACTCTGTCTTGATGGAAGATCAGGAAGGGTTGCACTGCCATTAATGCCTGTAGTTCAGAAACCCTTCTCGCTGAGGTGATTGCTAGCAGGAAAGCAGTCTTCCATGATAAGTATTGCAATTCTGCTGTTGCTGCTGGTTCGAAAGGAGGAAGTGTCAATTTTTCTAGCACAAAGTTCAAGTCCCATGCTGGCAATGGTGGTTTCCTAGGAGGCTTTACATTTTTAATTCCTCTCAGAAACTGCCTGAGCAGAGGGTGTGAGAAGACAGGGGTATCCAAGCTGTATTCTGCCGAAATAGCTGATGCGTGTATCTTGATGGAGGAATAGGACAGGCCTGCATGGAAGAGCTCTGCCAAGTACTCCAGGATGATGGCTATGTTTACCAGTGACACATATTTTCCCTTTGCAGTACTCCAAATGAGATATCTTTTCCATTTTGCTGCATAATTCTTTCTTGTAGAAGGTCTGCGAGCCTCAAGGATAATGTCTTTAACCCTTTGGGATAAATTTGGGTTAGTTGCTCTTATGTAATGTTCCAGGCAGTCAGCTGCAGAGTTTTCAGGTTTGGATGCAGTATGTTGAAGCTGTTCTGTGTTAACAGCAATGGGATCAGGGGTAGTGTCCACATTTGTCCCCGAGACATGCTCCTCAGTAATGGGTACCAATGTTGGCTTGGCCAGTCTGGAGCTATCAGGATGATCCTTGGACGTTCCTCTCTGATCTTCAATAGCACCTTGTGCATCAAAGGAAGTGGTGGGAATGCATATGCTGTCAGGTTGTTCCAACTGAAGGATAGGGAGTCCACCTTCCAAGCAAGTGGGTGGTACGTTCTTGTGCAGAATTTCTTGAGCTGGTGATTGAGTGGGGATGCAAATAGGTCTATTTGTGGTAGTCCCCATTTTCTTGTGATGGCTTTGAAGATGTCCGGGTGTAGCATCCATTCGTGGGCATCTGTGGTAGTTCTGCTTAATATGTCTGCTAGAATGGTCTCTTTTCCCGGTACAAAAATTGCCTGTAGCTGAATGTTGTAACTCAGAGCCACATTCCATAGGTCCAGTGCCATCCGGCATAGAGGGTATAAATGTGTGCCTCCCTGTTTGTTGATGTACCACATAACTGTGGTGTTGTCTGTCCTTATCATCAACTGTCCTTCTTGGAGGAATGGTCTGAATGTCTGGATTGCCAATTTTACTGCTAGCATTTCCTTTAGATTTATGTGCAGGTGTAGCTGGTCTTGAGTCCATAGGCCTTGTATGCACTTGTCCAGCATGTGGGCCCCCCAACCGAGGTCTGAGGCGTCCGTTGTGATGGTTTGGCTTGGTTGAATGCTGTAGAAGGGCAAACCTGCGTTTGATTGACAGGCCTGAGCCCACCATAGGAACTCTTGCTTCAGGCATGGAATTAGTGGGATTTTGGTTTCTAGGCTGTGTCTGCGTTGAGACCATAAATTCTTCAGGTACCACTGTAGCTTTCTCATATGCAGTCTGGCATGAGGGACCAGAATTATGCAGGATGCCATGAAGCCCAGGGCTTGCAGTACTTTTCTTGCTGTTAGATGGTTCTGCTTTGTTAATGCCAAGAAGTAGAGAGGAAGTTGTTCTTGTTTTTCCCCAGTTAGGAATGCCATCTGCTTTGATGTGTCCAGTTCTGCACCTAAAAAGGTTATTCTTTGGGATGGTATCAGCCTTGACTTTTTTATATTGACTGTATATCCCAGGGCTTGCAGCAAGTAAATGACTCTTTGTAAGTCTTCTGTTAGCTTGTTTTTGTTGTCTGCTTGTATGAGGCAGTCGTCCAGGTAGGGATAAATTTGTATTCCCTGAAGTCTGCAATGAGCGATTACTGATGCCAGGCATTTCGTGAACACTCTGGGCGCAGTAGATAAGCCAAAGGGCAATGCTGAGAATTGATAATGCTCTGATCCTGCAAGAAATCTGAGGTATCTTCTGCAATTTGGTCGTATGGGGACGTGCAGGTATGCCTCCTTGAGATCTAGAGTTACCAGCCAAGACTCCTTGCCCAGCATGGGAAGAAGCTGCTGTAGGGTCAGCATTTTGAATTTTGGAACAATGAGGAATGTGTTTAAAGCGGACAGGTCGAGAATAGGCCTCCATTTTTTCTCTTTTCTTGGTACCAGGAAGAGTCTGGAGTAAAATCCCTTTCCTTGTTCCATAGATGGTACCTTTTCCACAGCTCTCATTCTTTCTAGTTGAGCTATTTGTTTTAGAGCTTCTATCTTTTGATTTGGTGGCAGGTTTGGCATTCCTCTTTTTCCTGGTAGACTATGGAAATGAAACCTGTAACCTTGGTCTATAGTTTGCAAAATCCACTTGTCCCTTGTGATGTAATGCCAGTTCTTTGAAAATAAGGCTAGCTTTCCGCCTAAGGGTGCTGCTAGCTGTTCCCTGGTAGGCGGTGCCAGGGCCAAGTCACTGTGATTGTCCTGTTGCAGTGGTAGTGGCTGTGTCTGTGCCTCGCTGGTTGTTGCCCTGCCACTGGCGTCCCCTGTAGGCACCTCTGAATTGATTTCTGCCTCTTGAACGCCTATTCCTGCCTCTCTGTGTTTTAGAGGAGTCTGGAAAGGACCAATTTTTGGAGGGCCAGTTCCTGCTAAACCTTGGAGGTTGCACCTGTAAGAAATCTTTCACTGTTTGTACAGATTTTGCCTTCTCTTCCATTTTCTTCAATACCTGCTGAGCAGGAGAACCAAATAAATTGACCTTGTCCATGGGAGCATCTAATAATTTTGATTTGACATGGTCCGGCAAGGCCTGTTCTTTCAACCATGCATGCCTTCTGATAACTGTGCCAGTCATGGCTGATCTAAAGGAAGCCTCCAGTGCATCATAGCCGCATTTAAAAGAATGGTTACTAACTTGATGAATGTTATGCACCATTTCCAGAACATATTTCTTATCTAAAGAATCCTCAGAGGACAGTTTTTTAGTTAAATGATCAAGCATAAACTCCTGATATTGAATCATATGAAACTGACAGTTCAAGGCCCTAGCTGACAGAGTAGCAGAGGTGTATACTTTTTTACCCCATCTCTCTAAGGACCTGGATTCCCTTTCAGAGGGGAGGGGATTTTTAACAGAGGAAGATGCTACTGCCTTAGGCCCCTGGGAGATAGTCTCGGGATCTGCAAAAGGAGCCTTGTATAAATGGTGATGTGTGTCCGGGACCCTGTAGAACCTATCGGGTTTAGCAGGGGCTGGAGGTAAAGAATCAGGAGCAGTACAAGCATCATTAAATGCATCATCTACAACAGAAAGAACTGGAAGTATAGCTAAAGGCCTATGTTGTGGTAAATGCAAAAAGGTCCTAAGCCTTTTCCTGGAATCTGAAAAGTCTTGGCCCTGCCACTGAAATTGTTCCCTCATGGCATGTAAGGTTTCCCCAAAGGAAAATTCCTCAGGTGGAGAGGCAGAAGGGATCGACTCTTCAGCATCAGTCTTCGTAGGGAGAATAAGGAGCCTCTGGAGGGTCTGTATTGTCTGAATCATCCGAGGAATCATCCGTGGACACTGGCTCAGGGGGCTCTGCTCTAGGTCTCTTCTCTGGAGGTGGCTGAGAGGCCCTGTCTGGATGAGGTTGGGATCCCCTTATTAAAGAGATGAGATCCTCTGCCAAAGAAAGCATTTGGGAACTGGAACTGGGCCTGTGAGAGGGGGGCTTAACAGGCACAGACTTAGTAGTTTTGGCTGCTTTAGCCCTGGCAAAAGCCTTAATGGACATGGCTGCAGGAGGCCTAGCAGCTCCACGTGCAGGGGTGGATACATCCAAGGGGATAGTGTCCAACAATTCCTGTGAAACCACAGCAGCAGGTTGTATTTCAGAAGCCGATTCTGCCAGGTTTGAAGAGGCCTCGGTAGAAGGCATGGTTTCGGCTGAAACAAGGACCGTTTGCTCGGTTTCGGCCGAAACAGAGACACTCACGGTTTGCTTAACCGCGGTTTCGGCCGAAACCGCGGACCGTGAGTGTCGGTCCTTTCTTGCGTTTTGGCAATTTGTGTAGTCGGAGGATCCGACGGCATAATATACGCAAAATCAGAACCGAAAAACTGCTCAGCAAACTCCGACCGACGTCTAAGCGTCCGTCGGTTAAAAGAAGCACAGGCTAGACAAGCTGCTACGTCGTGGTCTGGGCCTAAACAAGGTAAGCAGTAAGAGTGGAAATCTTTATGAGGTATTGGTTTCCCACAAGTTAAACAGTTATTCACTTTTTCTGACATCGGCTGAGGCAAGAAAGAGTCCCCAACGGGGTACTTAGCTTTTTAGAAGTCTTCGAAGTAGTATTCGGTAGTAGTAATCTCTGGATCTGACCGACCGGCACTTGCAAACAACTTCTGCTTCGGGCGCCACGCGGCAAGAAAGACTGAGGAAAATGGTGTCGGTTGATGCCTTTGTACCCGAATAACTGCAGCTATGACGTCGGGTGAAGTGCGACTCCAGCCGAAGCCAGACCCAGACTTTGGAATCCGGCCGACCGAAGGGCTGCCTGACGACAGGACAACCCATTTGTTTGGACTGCAGATGCATCCTTGAAGGACATCTGAAAATTTGAGGAACCCACAGAGAAAAGTACAGTTTTGTACCTACCATAAATGTAGATGTCCGATAGACATGCAACTGCAGTCATAACATGTGGGTTGTCCTGCCTCAGGCAGCCCTTGGTCGGCCGGATTCCAAAGTATGGGTCCGACGTCGGCTGATGTCGCATTTCTCTCCGACGTCAGAGCGGCTGGAGTGAATAAGCATCAGCCGACACCATTTTCTTCAGTGTTTCTTGCCCCAGATGCCAGGTGCCCTCCAAGGAAGGCTGTAATCAAATTGGAAGACAAAAACAGGATTCCAAACAAATAAATGAGCAATAAAACAAATACACCATAACAGATATCCCCAGCTAAGAGCAACAGGTATAGGAGTGGACCCTAGGCATAGAGGGGTATGGAGGGAGGGAAAATCCGACTGCAGCTGCATGTCTATCGGACATCTACATTTATGGTAGGTACAAAACTGTACTATGTCCTTCAAGAATGCAACTGCAGTCATAACATGTGGGTAGAATATCATAGCTTAGCTGGGGGAGGAGGTATGCACTAGGAAAGAGATGGTGTGGCAATCAAACCCTGCAGGACTGCCGAAGCAAAGCCTGCTCTGGATCTGGAATATAGAGGGAGATTGTAGTGTTTGGAGAATGTATGCACGGAGCTCCATGTAGCAGCTTCTAGAATGTCCTTGGTAGGCACCCCTCTTAAAAATGCTGTAGAGGTGGCTGTAGCTCTGGTGGAATGTGGTCTGACATTGGCTGGAAAGTACAGTTTTGTACCTACCATAAATGTAAATGTCCGAACTGGATAGCATCTGCAGTCATAACAACTGGGTTGTCCTGTCGTCAGGCAGCCCTTCAGTCGGCCGGATTCCAAAGTCCGGGTCCGGCTTCGGCTGATGTCGCACTTCACCCGACGTCATCACTGTTGGTCTTCGGGTATAAAGGCATCAGCCGACGCCATTTTCCTCAGTGTTTCTTGCCCCAGATGCCAGTAGCCCTCTTGAAGGCTAAAATTTGGATAAATGCCAATGTTTCCAAAAAGATAGAGGTAAACACAAAAATAAGCATGTATGTACATATATACAAACAAATACACCATAAAGACTCCCCACCAGCTAGCTATTAGGAGGGTAAACACCCTAGGAGTACCACAGAGGGAAGGAGGGAGGGTAATCCTGACTGCAGATGCTATCCAGTTCGGACATCTACATTTATGGTAGGTACAAAACTGTACTATGTCCTTCATGGATGCATCTGCAGTCATAACAACTGGGTAGAATACCATAGCCAACTAGGGAGGAGGATAAAACTAGATTATGGTGTGTTTAGGATCCCTTGCAGTACAGCAGTGGCAAACCCTGCTCGGGATCTGGAATATAGAGGCAAATTATAATGCTTGGCAAATGTATGCACGGAGGTCCAAGTAGCCGCCTCAATAATGTCTTTGGTTGCCACTCCTCGTAAGAAGGCTGTGGTAGTGGCTGTTGCCCTTGTAGAATGAGGTCTTATGTTCTGTGGAATTGGTTTTCCATGGAAGGAGTAACAGAATCGTATGCAATTTCCTATCCATTTGGAGATTGTCTGTTTGGAAATAGCTTTTCCTTCCCTTCCTGTTGCATAGGCTACAAAAAGCTGGTCAGTTTTTCTGCTACTTTTTGTTCTGTCCAAGTAGTAGCGTAGCTGTCTATGTACATCCAAGGTATGCAGTATTCTTTCCCCTCTGTTTTGTGGGTTGGGAAAGAAGGTAGGTAGGTGGATTGCCTGGTTTAAAGACACTCTGGATACCCCCTTAGGCATGAATGTAGGATTAGTCCTCATGGACACTCTATCTTGGTGGAAGATTAGGAAGGGCTGTACTGCCATTAGGGCCTGAAGTTCAGAAACCCTCCTGGCTGAGGTTATTGCCAGTAGAAAGGCAGTTTTCCACGATAGATGCTGTAGGTCTGCTGTTGCTGCTGGTTCAAAAGGTGATAGTGTCAACTTTTCTAGCACAAAGTTCAAGTCCCAAGCTGGCAATGGTGGTTTCCTTGGAGGTTTTACATTCTTGATTCCTCTGAGGAACTGCCTGAGTAAAGGATGTGAAAAGACAGGTGGATCAAAGCTGTATTCTGCTGATATAGCTGATGCATGTATCTTGATGGAGGAGTAGGACAGGCCTGAATGTAGGAGTTCTGCCAGATACTCCAGAATGTTAGGCATATCTATGTTTGACACATCTTTTCCTCTTTCAGTACTCCAAATGACAAACCTTTTCCATTTTCCTGCATAGTTCCTTCTTGTTGAAGGTCTGCGGGCTTCAAGAATAATATCTTTAACTCTTTGGGAAAGCTCTGGATTAGCTGCTGCTATGTGATGTTCCATGCAGTCAGTTGCAACGTTTTTAGGTTTGGATGCATGATGCTGTAGTTGTTCTGAGTAAACATCAAAGGCATCAGGGGTATTGTCCACATATTGTTCCGAGACATGCTCCTCAGCAGTGGGTACCAGTGTTGTCTTGGCCAGTTTGGAGCTATCAGGATTATCCTTGGACGTTCTTCCTTGATTTTTAGTAATACCCTGTGTATCAAGGGAAGAGGTGGGAATGCATATGCTGTTAGGCCTTTCCAGCTGAAGGAGAGCGAATCCACTTTCCATGCCAGTGGGTGGAATGTCCTTGTGCAGAATTTTTTGAGCTGGTGATTGAGAGGGGAAGCGAACAGATCTATCTGAGGCATTCCCCATTTCTTTGAGATGGTCTTGAAGATGTCCGGGTGTAGCATCCATTCGTGGGCATCCGATGTGGTTCTGCTTAATATGTCTGCTAGAGTATTCTCCTTTCCCGGTACAAATATTGCCTGTAACTGGATGTTGTAGCTGAGTGCCAGGTTCCACAGCTCCAAAGTCATTCTGCATAGGGGGTATGAATGAGTGCCTCCCTGTTTGTTGATGTACCACATGACTGTGGTGTTGTCTGTTCTTATCATCAACTGGCCCTCTTTGAGAAATGGTCTGAACTTTTGGATTGCCAGTTTTACTGCCAGCATTTCTTTTAGGTTGATGTGCAGGTGAAGTTGATCCTGCGTCCACAATCCTTGCACGCATTTGTCCAGCATGTGGGCCCCCCATCCTAGGTCTGAAGCGTCTGTTGTGATGGTCTGGTTTGCTTGACATCTGCGAAAGGGTAGACCTGGGTTTGACTGGCATGCTTGAGCCCACCATAGGAACTCCTGTTTTAAGCATGGAATTAGTGGAATTTCTGTTTCTAGGCTGTGCCTGTGTTGGGACCATAAATTCTTTAGGTACCACTGTAGTTTTCTCATATGTAGTCTGGCAAGTGGGACCAAGATTATGCATGATGCCCTGAAGCCCAAGGCCTGCAGTACTTTTCTTGCTGTTAACTTGTTCTGTTTTGTTAGAGCCAAGAAGTAAAGAGGGAGTTCTTTTGTTTTTCTGCAGTTAGGAATGCCATTTGTCTTACTGTGTCCAATTCAGCAAGAATGTCCTTGTTTGGGATGGTATCAGCCTTGATTTTTGTAAATTGACTGTGTATCCCAGTGCTTGTAGCAAGTAAATGACCCTTTGTAAATCTGTTGTCAGCTTGCTTTTGTTGTCCCCTTGTAGCAGGCAGTCGTCCAGGTATGGGTAAATTTGAATTCCTGTAGTCTGCAGTGGGCGATTACTGATGCCAGGCATTTTGTGAATACTCTGGGCAGTAGATAAGCCAAAGGGCAATGCTGAGAATTGATAATGCTCTGATCCTGCAAGAAATCTGAGGTATCTTCTGCAGATTGGTCGAATGAGGACGTGCAGGTATGCCTCCTTGAGATCTAGAGTTACCAGCCAACACTCCTTGCCCAGCATGGGAAGAAGTTGCTGTAGGGTCAGCATTTTGAATTTTGGGACAATGATGTATGTATTTAAGGTGGACAGGTCGAGAATAGGTCTCCAACTTTTTTCCTTTCTTGGAACTAGGAATAGTCTGGAGTAGAATCCCTTTCCTTGTTCTGTTGTTGGCACTCTTTCCACAGCTCTCATGTTTGCTAATTGCATTATCTGTTGTAGAGCCTCTGTTTTTTGATTTGGAGGTAGATTTGGCATTCCTCTTTTGACTGGTAAAGTGTGGAAGTGGAACCGGTAACATTGATCTATGGTTTGTAAAATCCACTTGTCTTTTGTGATATAGTGCCAGTTCTTTGAAAATAAGGTTAATTTGCCGCCTAATGGAGCTGCTATTTGTTCCCTGGTAGGCGGATTTAGAGGTAAGTCACTGTGGTTGTGTTGTTGTAGTGGCAGTGGTTGTGTCTGTGCCTCTGTTGTTACCTTGCCACTGTCGTCCTCTGTAGGCACCTCCTCTGGATTGGTTTCTGCCTCTGGAACGTCTATTCCTGCCCCTTTGGGATCTTGTGGAGTCAGGAAAGGACCAATTTTTGGCAGGCCAGTTCCTGCTAAACCTTGGGGTTGAACCTGCAAGAAATCTTTAACCGTTTGAACAGATTTTGCCTTTTCTTCCATTTTCTTCATTACCTGCTGGGCAGGTGTACCAAACAAGCTGGTCTTATCCATAGGAGCATCTAATAACTTAGCTTTAACATGATCCGGTAAGGCTTGTTCCTTTAGCCATGCATGTCTTCTTATCACTGTGCCAGTCATGGCTGATCTAAATGAAGCCTCCAGTGCATCATAGCCACATTTTAAGGAATGGTTACTAACCTGTTGTATGTTATTTACCATTTCTAATACATATTTCTTATCAATAGAGTCATCAGAGGATAGCTTTTTTGTTAACTGATCAAGCATAAACTCTTGGTATTGTATCATGTGCAATTGACAGTTTAAAGCTCTAGCTGAGAGAGTAGCTGAGGTGTAGACTTTTTTGCCCCATCTGTCTAATGACCTGGCTTCCCTTTCAGAAGGAATAGGGTTTTTAGCTGTGGTCGCGGCTACTGCCCTGGGACCCTGGGATATAGTTTCGGGGTCTGCAAATGGGGCCTTGTAAAGGTGGTGATGAGTGTCTGGTACCCTGTAAAATCTGTCTGGTTTGGCAGGGGCTGGAGGTAAAGAATCTGGTGCAGAGCAGACATCATTGAAGGCATCGTCCACCACAGATAGGACAGGAGGTATAGCTAAGGGCCTGTGCTGTGGAAGGTGCAGAAAGGTCCTAAGTCTTTTTCTGGAGTCTGAGAAATCCTGCTGCTGCCATTGGAACTGCTCTCGCATGGCATGTAAGGTTTCGCCAAAGGAGAATTCTTCTGGTGGGGAAGCAGCTGGAATGGATTCTTCAGCATCTGAGTCTTCATAATTGGAGAAAGGAGCCTCTGGCTGGTCTGTTATGTCTGATTCATCGGCAGAATCATCAGTGGACACAGGCTCGGGGGGGCTCTGCCCTAGGTCTCTTCTCTGGGGGCTGAGAGGCCCTGTCTGGGTGAGATTGAGATCCCCTAATTAATGAAATTAAATCTTCTGCCAGAGTAAGCGTTTGTGAACTAGAAGAGGGCCTGGTTGTAGGGGGTTTAACAGGCACTGTTTTAGTAGTTTTGGCTGCTTTAGCCCTGGCAAAGGCCTTAATGGACATGGCTGCTGGAGGCCTAGCAGCACCACGTGCTGGGGTAGAGACATCCAAGGGAATGGTGTCTGATAAGTCAGTGGCAACCACCGTAGTGGATAAAATTTCTGAGGCCGATTCAAGAGAAGTAGCAGGGGCCTCAGTGGTAGTGATAGATTCAGCTGTACTTTGATCAGTTTTCTCGGTTTCGCCGAAACAGAGACACTCGGTTTGCTTAACCATGGTTTCGGCCGAAACCGCGGACATGAGTGTCGGTCTTTATCTTTGCGTTTAGCAGTTTGGGTAGTCGGAGGATCTGACGGCATAATATACGCAAAATCAGAACCGAAAAACTGTTCAGCAAACTCCGACCGACGCCTAAGCGTTCGGTTGAATGAAGCACAGGCCGAACAGGCTGCTACGTCGTGGGCTGGGCCTAAACAAGGCAGACAATAAGAGTGGAAATCTTTATGAGGTATTTGTTTCCCACAGGTTAAACAATTATTAACTTTTTCTGACATCGGCTGAGGCAAGAAAGAGTCCCCAACGGGGTACTTAGCTTTAGAAGTCTTCGAAGTAGTATTCGGTAGAAGTAATCTCTGGATCCGACCGACCGGCACTTGCGAACAGCTTCTGCTTGGCCACGCGGCAAGAAAGACTGAGGAAAATGGCGTCGGCTGATGCCTTTATACCCGAAGACCAACAGTGATGACGTCGGGTGAAGTGCGACATCAGCTGAAGCCGGACCCGGACTTTGGAATCCGGCCGACTGAAGGGCTGCCTGACGACAGGACAACCCAGTTGTTATGACTGCAGATGCATCCATGAAGGACATCAGTCTTTCCATGAAAGGAATAACAGAATCTGATGCAATGTCCAATCCATTTAGAAATAGTCTGTTTTGAAATTGCTTTTCCTTGGACTGCAGGGGCGTAAGTTACAAAAAGTTGTTCAGACTTCCTACTGGCCTTGGTTCTGCCTAGGTAGTATCGAAGTTGTCTGTGAATGTCCAAGGTATGCAAAAGTCTTTCCCCCTTATTCCCAGGATTGGGGAAGAAAGCAGGCAGATGAATGGCTTGATTTAGAGAAACCCTAGATACCACCTTTGGCATAAAAGTAGGGTTGGTCCTTAATGAAACTCTGTCTCTGTGGAAAATAATAAAGGGTGGTATTGCCATTAGGGCCTGTAGCTCCGAAACCCTTCTTGCTGAGGTAATTGCCAACAGGAAAGCTGTCTTCCATGAGAGAAATTGCAAGTCAACTGAAGCTGCTGGCTCAAAAGGAGGTAGAGTCAGTTTTTCTAAGACAAAATTGAGGTCCCAGGCTGGCACTGGGGCCTTTCTTGGTGGCTTAATGTTCTTGATTCCCCTGAGGAATTGTCTTAGTAAGGGGTGAGAGAAAACAGGAGGATCAGTGTTGTATCTAGCTGAAATTGCAGATGCATGTATCTTTATGGAAGAATATGAGAGGCCGTTCTTTAACATATCTGCCAAATATTCCAAGATAAGTGGGATGTTCAGTAATGATGCATCATGTCCCTTGCTGGTATTCCAATTGCTGAATCTTTTCCACTTTGCTAAGTAAACCTTTCTGGTGGATGGTCTTCGAGCCTCTGTTAGTATCCACTGAACTTCCTTGGAGAGAGATAAGCTGAAGTTATTTATAGGATCTCCCAGGCTGTTAGCTGCAGTGTCTGAAGGTTTGGATGCAGTGTTTCGAAATTGTGTTGAGTCAGAAGTAGAGGCCACTGAGGGAGGGCCCACCTCCTGGTGTGACATATGCTCCGTAGTAGTGGGTACCAGTGTTGTCTTGGCCAATCCGGAGCTATTATGATTCCCTTGGGCTTCTCTGCTTTGATCTTTAGTAATACTGAGGCCATCAGTGGCAGAGGTGGGAATGCATAGATTGCTAGGGAGTTCCAGTTGAATGAGAGGGCATCTATTTTCCAAGCTTTTGGATGGTATGTCCTTATGCAAAATTTTGGTAGAAGATGGTTGAGGTGAGAGGCAAATAGGTCCACTTCTGGCTTGCCCCATGTCGAAGTGAGTTGTCTGAAGGCCTTCGGATGTAACCTCTACTTGTGTGGATCTGTGAAATTCCTGCTTAGGCTGTCCGCCAACACATTGTCTTTTCCTGGAACAAACTGGGATTATAACTGGATGTTTAGGCTCAGTGATTTCTCCCAAAGCTGCATTGTCAGTCTGCAAAGGGGGTAAGAGTGAGTGCCCCCCTGCTTGTTTATGTACCACATCACAGTGGTGTTGTCTATCCGTATCATTAAATGGCCTTGCTGGAGTTGGTGTTGAAAAGCCTCGATGGCATGCATTACTGCCAGCATTTCCTTTTGGTTTATATGCAGATGTGTTTCCTTTGGAGACCATTGTCCTTGTATACACCTGCCTTCCATGTGCGCCCCCCCATCCAAAGTCTGAGGTGTCTGTAGTCATGGTCTGTGTTATCTGTGGTTTTTTGAATGACATACCTGTTTTCCTTGCTCACCGAGGCCCACCATAGGAATTCCTTTTGTAGGCATGGAATGAGTGGTATGATTGTCTCCAAGTTGTTGCTGTGTTGAGACCAAATGCTTTTTAGGTACCATTGAAGCTTTCTCATGTGTAGTTTTGCTAATGGAACCAGTAGAATGCAGGATGCCATGTAACCCAGGGCCTGTAGGAATCTCCTTGCAGTCATCTGGGTGAGTTTTGCTAAACCTTTGAAGTAATGAGTTAACTTCTCTTGCTTGTCTTCTGTCAGGTAAGCCATCTGAGAGGCTGTGTCTAGTTTGGCTCCTAAGAAGATTATTTGCTGGGATGGCTGCAGTCTTGACTTTTGGAAGATGACTTTGTATCCCAGAGCTAGAAGTAATCATATGACATAATCCCGTTTTTTTTGTCATCAATTTGTCGTCCGCTTGTATGAGGCAGTCGTCCAGGTACGGGTACATTTGTATACCTTGGAGCCTGCAATGAGCAATTACTGAAGCCAGGCATTTTGTAAATACTCTGGGCGCAGTAGATAAGCCAAATGGCAATGCTGAGAATTGATAATGCTCTGGCCCTGCAAGAAATCTGAGGTATCTTCTGCAGCTGTGTCTGATAGGGACATGCAGGTATGCCTCCTTGAGGTCCAGAGTAATCAGCCACGACTCCTTGCCCAGCATGGGAAGGAGCTGCTGTAGAGTCAGCATTTTGAACTTTGGTACTATGAGAAAGGTGTTTAATGCGGACAAGTCCAGTATTGGTCTCCATTGAGATTCTTTTCTTGGAACAAGGAACAGTCTTGAATGAAAGCAATAGAAAGAGTTCCACAACAAGAACAAGAACAGGGGTTTTACTCGAGTCAGCAGAGTGATTTGCTTGATAGCCTCTGCCCTTTGATTTTGTGGTAGGTTTGGCATGCCTTGTTTTCTTGGTAAGGTATGAAAATGAAACCTGTACCCTCGGTCTATAATGCCCAAAATCCATTTGTCCTTTGTCAGTCTGTGCCAGTTTTCTGCAAACAGAGATAATTTCCCGCCCAAGGGAGCTTCTAGTTGTTCCCTGGTAGGCGGTAGTAGAGGAAAGTCATTGAGTTTGTGGTTGTTGGGCAGGTGAAACCCCTGCGTCACTTCTTTGGTTTCCTGGCTGCCATTGTCGTCCCCTGTAAGGGCCCCTGTATTGGCCTCTTCCTCGGCCACGTCTGTTCTTACCCCTTTGAAACTTTTCTGGATTAGGAAAGGACCAGTTTTTTGAAGGCCAATTCCTACTGAATCTGGGAGGTTGAACCTGGAGGAAATCTTTCACAGTCTGAACTGATTTTGCTTTTTTCTTCGATGGTCTTTAACACATCCTTAGCATTCGCACCAAAAAGCTTGTTCTTTTCCAAAGGTGCATCCAGAAGTTTTGCTTTTACATGATCTGGTAGAGGTTGATCTTTTAACCAAGCATGTCTACGAATCACTGCCCCTGTCATAGCTGCCCTACATGAAGCTTCCAGTGCATCATATCCACACTGCAGGATATGCAGCTTACTTGCTGAGTGTTATGTACAGCTTCCTGCAAAGTCTTCCTGTCTAAAGGATCAGGAGAAGCTAATGTTTTTTGTAAACCTTCTAAGAGATAATCCTGATATTGTAACATACGAAAAAGGCAATTTAAAGCTCTCATAGATAATGTAGTGAATGTGTAAACCTTTTTGCCCCATCTCTCTAATGACCTTGCTTCCCTGTTGGAGGGCAAAGGATTTTTTGAGGTGGAGGCTGAAACTCCTTTAGGCCCCTGTGAAATAGTTTCCAAATCAGCAGTATGGGCCCTGAATAAATGGGAATGAGTTTCTGGGACCCTGTAATACCTGTCTGGCTTGGCTGGAGCAGGAGGAAGAGAATCAGGGGTAGCACTAGAGTCAGAATACAAATCATCCAGAGCATCAAGTACAGGAGGAATAGCTAAGGGCCTGTGCTGAGGCTTCTTAAGGAAAGTCCTAAGGAGTTTCCTAGAATCAGAATATTCCTGACCCTGCCACTTGAAATGTTCCCTCATGGTGTGCAGAACTTCTCCAAAAGAAATATCCTCAGGAGGGGAGGCCGAAGGGATGGAATCTTCTGCATCCGAGTCCTCATAGGTCTGGAAGAGCTCTTCCTGGCTATCAGAGTGGACAGAGCCCTCAGAGTCTTCATCTGAAGGAGTAGGGTCAGAGGGGGTCAACCCGGGGCCTTTTATCAGGAGGAGGCTGTGATGCTCTCTCAGGATGGGCCTGTGAACCTCTAATCATGGAAATTAAATCAGCAGCCATGGACATAATTTGCGTCTCCGGAGTCGGCTGAGGTAAGGATTTAGAAGTAATATGCTTTGTTTTGCTGGCTGCCTTAGCCCTAGTGTAGGCCTTAATAGACATGGCCATAGGAGGCCTGGCAGCTCCACGTGCAGGAGTGACTTTGTCTACAGCAATGGTCTCGGGCATTTCCTCGGTTTCGGTATCCGGAGGAAAGTCTATAACTGGCGCCGGAGTAATGTCTGGAATCGGAGTCGTTGGTAATGCGGTGTCTTCGGTTCGGA
Organism: Protopterus annectens; assembly: GCF_019279795.1. NCBI lineage: Eukaryota > Metazoa > Chordata > Ceratodontiformes > Protopteridae > Protopterus > Protopterus annectens. Next base: position 862,107,923 of record NC_056746.1, on the reverse strand, counting down.
GCGGTGGAGAGACAGTCTCAGAGGGAACCGGAGCACTCGTGCTACGTTTTGGCGTGGAGTCGGTGGTAGACGCGGGCCGAGGATGTCGGTCCCGGTCTCTTCGCTTTTTGGGAGTTTGCGATGTCGGAAGATCCGACGGCATGGTGTAGGCAAATTTATCGCCAAAAAAATCTTCAGCGAACTCCACCCGGCGCCTGAGAGTGCGCTTGTTGAAGCGAGCACAGGCCGAGACGACGTGGTCTGGGCCCAGGCAAGGGAGGCAGTAAGAGTGGAAATCCTTATGAGGTATTTGTTTACCACAAAAAAGACAATTGTTAACTTTTTCAGTAATTTCTGACATCGGCTGAGGCAAGAAAAGGTCCCCAACGGGGTACTTAGCTTTTTTGATGACTTCGGTATCGTAGAATACAGGAGCTGACCGACCGGCACTTGCGAACTGCTTCTGCTTCGGGCACCGCGCGGCAAGAAAGACTGAAGAAAATGGCGTCGGCTGATGCTTATGTACTCCAGCCGCTCTGACGTCGGAGAGAAATGCGACATCAGCCGACGTTGGACCCAGACTTTGGAATCCGGCCGACCGAGGGCTGCCTGAGGCAGGACAACCCACATGTTATGACTGCAGTTGCATTCCTGAAGGACATGCAAGAAATTTCCTGTAAGTTGGGTGAATAGGTACCTTGAGGAAGAGGTTGAGAAAGGATAGGTCAAGGATGGGTCTCCAAGGACCATCCTTTCTCGGAACCAAAAACATCCTGGAGAAGAACACCCCTGGGTTATTTGGTCTTCTGGTACTACTTCTATAGTGCCCTGAGAGAGACGCTGTGTCAGGATGTTAGGGAATAGAGAAAGCAGACTGGAGGGAGGTTGTGGAACCCCCCTGGAAGGGTGGAGGTTCCCACCAGTTCACAAAATATTCTCTCTTGATGATGGAGAGTACCCACCAGTTTGTGGTAATTTTCTGCCAGGAGGGTAGGAATAGGGTTATGCGTAGGCAGATGGAGGTGGGGATGGGTAAGAAAAGATGGTCATAGCGCAGGAGCTCTACCTGGGTCTGGCTGCCTCCAAAAAGATGTGTGTGTGTAGAGGTTGATGAAGATCTATGAGCAAATGGCTTCCCTAGGTTGCCTTCTTCCTTTGGAGTAAGAGGCAAAGGAATGGGAGGACTGTCTCGAAGCTTGGTTTTGGGGGTAGATCCTATGGAAACCTGGGAACCAGTGACACTAGTAAGTGTTTTAGATTCTGCAAGTCTTTGCCTTTTTTCTGCAGTGACTTAAGTAACCCTGCAGAGGCAGTTCCAAAGAGCGCTGAATTATCTAAAGGAGCATCTAACAATTTCAATTGGACATCCAAAGGCAAAGGTTGGAGTCTCAACCATGAGAACCTCCTTAACACAATCAGACGCAGCTGATTTGGCAGAGGCTTCACAGCATCATAGCTGCACTTGATAGAGTGTCTAGTAACCTGGGATACTGGGTTCGGGAAGGGTGTCCAGTTGAGCCTTGGCTGAAGAGTCAGGTATGTCAGACAGAATAGAGGCCATGGTCAGGGAATCCAGGGCAAACATGGCCATAGGAGTATGATAATAATTTGCTCTAATGGCCAAAGTGGAAGAAATGTATAGCATCTTCCTCAACCTGTCCATGAATTTACTATCCTTACCTGTGAGGAAAAAGGGAAGGTAGCTGTCTTGAAGATTTGTCAGCAGAAACTGCAACAGCAGCAGGATCTGCTGGCGAATCCTTTAAAAAGGCACTGTTCCTTTGCAGACACTTAGTAAAAACTGTCTGGTCCCTTAATAGGAGGCTGCGACTCTGGGCTTTGGGAAGCAGCTGCTTAGGCATCCTGGAAAGTTGGGAGTAAAGGAGGAACTGCAGGAGTTCAAAATATCTTTTCTTAGTCTCAGAGACATCTGAGGCCTCCCACTTAAAATGCTGCCCTAGTAGGGAAATAAGTGCCCCCAAAAGGAGAAATCTTCTCCAGGGGAGTCGGCAGCTTTAGCCCTGGAAAAGGCCTTAATAGACATAGAAGCTGGGGGCCTAGCTGCCCCACGTGCAGGGGTAGAAATGTCCAAAGGTATGGTGTCGGACAAGTCTTGAGCACTAGCTTCGGTAGGGAGTTCTGAAGCCGACTCAGCCGGGGCCTCTCTGGCCTCGGTGGTCGGAGGTATGGTTTCGGTAGTAGTAATAACCGTGGACTCTGTTTCAGCCGAAACAGAGACACTCGCGGTAGACCTAGCCATGGTTTCAGCCGAAACCGCGGGCCACGAGTGTCGGTCCCTTTCCTTGCGTTTTTTGACCATATGCGAAGTCGGAGTCTCAGACGGCATTTTATAAGCAAAAGCGGTTCCAAAAAATTCCTCTGCAAACTCCGACCGACGTCTAAGAGTCCGTCGGTTGAAGGAGGCACAGGCTAAACAAGCTGATACATCGTGGTCTGGGCCTAAACAAGGAAGGCAGTAAGAATGGAAATCCTTATGAGGTATTTGTTTCCCACAAGTTAAACAATTATTTACTTTGTCTGACATCGGCTGAGGCAAGAAAGAGTCCCCAACGGGGTACTTAGCTTTTTTCGAAGTCTTCGGTAGCTGAAATCTCTGGATCTGACCGACCGGCACTTGCGAACAGCTTCTGCTTCGGGCACCGCGCGGCAAGAAAGATGGAGGAAAATGGCGTCGGCTGATGCCTTTATACCCCAGAAGCTCTGACATCGGGGAAAGTGCGACATCAGCCGAGGCCAGACCCAGACTTTGGAATCCGGCCGACCGAAGGGCTGCCTGAGGCAGGACAACCCATATGTTATGACTGCAGATGCATCCTTGAAGGACATGGAGAAATCTTCTCCAGGGGAGTCAGGAGTGAGTGTCTCTTCTTCCTCAGCGGTAATAAAATCCTTAGGGGATTCAATCTGGGAGCAGTATGTCAGGGAATCATCTGAGGAGTACTCTTCCTCAGATTTTACCTGTGAAGCAAGTGGTTGGCTTGATTGGGGAATCTGGGTCTGGAACTTGAAAGGCCTTGAATAAGGACTGAGAAAATGTTTCCCTAGCTGGAGTAGGATCTTGAGCCTTGTGTTTTTCCTTTTGTTCCCTTTTTAAAAGAGTGGAAGGAGTAAGTACAGATGTAGGCCAGGATGCCGACATATAAACGGATGGTAAGGCGGCAGAATGCTCCTCCGACACCACGAGCCATGGTTACCCCTCATCATCAGATTGTAAAGCCTCAGCAGACGTACGCAGCACACCTGCTGTAGTGGCTTCCATTTCTGTTTCCGGTAACAGACCGGTATCCGAAGTCTGGAGAGATCCTGGGCAAACACCTACCTCAAGAACTTAAACGGATTCCTGAGGCGCAGCTAGGACGTCGGGCCTAACTTTTTTTAACCTTCTTCCTTGGCGGCTCGTCGGAGGTTCCTACTCCGCCTTCCATCCTGGATGCCAAGCGACAAAGTAGCCGATTCTCTAAATAGAGATTTAGAGCTGAGAAACGGCTTCTAGGGGATTTGGGGATAATGGATTGGCAAATCTCACAAGATGTGTAGTCGTGAGCTGGCCTAAGCAGAATAAACACTTATCGTGCATATCCTTGTGTGGAATTCGTCTTCCATAAGCGCACTTTCCCTTTCTAGATGACATGCATCTGAAACAGGTAAGAAATGAGCAAAAACCCAAGGGTACTTATCTGAATGCAGACAGCCTGAAACTATCGTTGAGAATGGATGGCCGAAATCGAACAAATGGCGGATAACTGGAGCTGACAACTGGACGTCAAACACACTGCTGCAGAAAAGTTCTGATTTGGGTACGTGCAAAAGCCACAGATACAGCAGGTATCAGTTTATGGCTCTGACATGCAATTTCACACGTACCCCTGCATTCAACACTTTGATATTTATTTATTTACATTTGTTGACCGGGAGTGTGCGACTGGACATAGGTCCACTTTCAGTGGAGGCCAGGGGAGAAATTAAAATATACAGACAGTAGTTACATTGGATTTACATAGCGATTAACAATTTTATTAATACAGCAATTACAAACATAGTTACAGATGAAGAACATAGTACATCAGTAGACAACTACAATCTTTATCTGTGAAGTACGTAACAGACATTAACAATTGTTACATTAAGAAGTTCCTGCTGTATAAGCAGTAGGCTTACGTGCATCCGAGCTTGCTATAATCAAGGTAGTTAATGGGGTGGAAAGAAAGGTAGCGGTTGGATGGGGTGGGTGATATTAGAGTGGGAGTTACAAGGGCATAAGCCAGCATGTTTTTAGGTGCGCTTTTAGTAAAGTTTCGAAGTGGGTGCATGATGGTACGGAGTTAATTGTGGGTGGGAGGGAGTTCCATAATTAGGCTATGGTGCAAGAGAATAGTGTTTCACCAGCAGAGCTATTGGCTTTAGTGATCTGCAAGGGATTTTTGTTGCTGGATCTTAGTGGTGTGGTGGTGCGATAAGGTTGGAGTAGATTCTGGAGGGATGGGACATTTAGTGGATGGTTTACTAGTTTGTGGGAGAGTGTGAGTTGATACCATTGAAGGAGGTGAGGGAGTTCAAGCCAGCCCAGTTCAGCAAGTGAGAGAGTGTGGTGACTACGGTAGGATGCCCCTGTGGCGAATTTGGCGATTTTGTTGTAGCAGGTATCTAGCTTGTTTAGATCGCATTGCCTTAGGTTGGTATATATTGGAGAGGCATAAAGTAGGGTGGAGATAAGGTGGGAATTTGCTACTGAAATCTTTGCTGCTTTGGTGAGAAGTTGCTTATTTCTGTATAATGCTCCTAGTTTTTTGTGGACTTTATGGTCATGGATATGTGAATATCAAATTTTAGTTTATTGTCTATTTCCACTCCTAGCAATTTGGTGTGTTCTGTTGGGTGTATAGTGGTGTTGTCTTTTGCTGTGATGTTAAAAGTGAGAGTTGTTTTGAGTATGTTTGGTGGGTTGGAAGAGGAGTAGTTTAGTTTTGTTTGGGTTGAGTATTAATTGGGCATCGGATAACCAAGTTTCAACAGAAGAAAAGGCTTCCTGTGTGACTTTTTGCAGTTTGGGTAGGGACTGGGCTGAGCAGATGATGGTTGAGTCACCTGGGTATTGTATGAGTGTGCCAAGTTTGGTGGCAGAGGCTAGATTATTGGTGAAGAGTAGGGGTCCAAGGATGGATCCTTGGGGAACCCCTACAGAGACAGGTAGTTGGGGAGATATGTCATTCTGCCATACAACGGATTGTTGGCGGTCAGACAGGTAACTCTGAAACCAGTTGGTGACTGATTGAGAGAAGGATATACTGGCTGGATGTCTGGTGCTGCAGGCAGTAACTCCCTAAAGTGAAGAATACTGCAACATGAGAATAGGACGACATCCTGTTTATACTTCAGGTCCACCCAGGTGGCTTTTTTTTTGGGAGAACCTGGTTTTCATCTGGTCAGGTAGAGCAGAGTCTACACACTTGCTTATGTATACAAAGCATTTGTGTACAGCTCTGTGATTCTGGGGGGGTATAAAATGTTTTATACCACTGCTTAGTAAGCTGTAGTTTGCTTTGGAAAAGTTCTTATTTACTTATTTTTTTGCCCCTGGACCAGTGGGTGGTGAACCCTAACTTGATGCTGGCTAAAGTAGTACCTGTAAGACTGCAGTGGCAACTCTTGCTCTGATTCTAGCTAACACCTAAATTGGAAAAGGTGTGCACAAATGATCAAGTAGCGACTTCCAAAACAGGCTTGCTCTGCTGCTTCCCACCCAAAAAAAAGGCAGCAGTAGCTTCTGACCTGTTAGAAGACTTGAAGGCTTTTCAGCCGAGGTACTAGAAGCGTTAAAGAACTTGCAACATCGATCCTTTGGTTCCTGAAGCGTGTTTTTTTTTTTTTGGAGATTCGGTTGGTGTGTTTTGTGTGATTCTGTTAGAAGACAGGCCTGCTCTCCTTACCCGTTGCAAAAGATATTCATACATGAACTGACCTCCTTTCCGCCGCAAACCTTTCAAGGAAAAACCTCAGCTGCCTGTGCATATCCAGGGAGTATACAAGACCTTTGCACTTTGTCTTGCAGAGAAGGACAGAACACAAGGTCACTGTTCTTATTCAGAAACAATTCCTTCACCCCTCCGGGCATGAAAATAGAATCGGTGCAAAGTGTAACTCTATCCTTATGGGAGACAAAAAGGGCTAGTTACACATGAAACCTGCAGTTCTGTCAATTTCTGGCAGACCATGTCCACTAAAAAGACTTTTCCTGGCGAGGTACTTAACAGGTGCAACAGCACATAGCTCAAAGGGTGGTTAAGTGAATTTTTCTAGCCAACAAACGAAAGACCATGCAGAAAGACATCCTTCTTAGGCAGCCCCAAATGCAGCACCACTTCAAGGAACTTCACTACTGGCAACAAAAAAGTGCAGTTGTGTACCTACCATAAATGTAGATGTTCAAGTGTATTCACTGTTGCAGTTATTACACTTGGGTTATCCTGCTGGCAGGCGACCTGCAGTCAGCCCGTGTTCCAAAGTCTTGGTCCGGCGTCTCTTGCTGTCGCCTCTTCCCTGACGTCAGTGCGCCAGGGGTATAAAAGATGCAACCAACGCCATTTTCTTCAGTTTTTCTTGCCCCAGATGTCAGGTGCACCCAGATAGGAAGGCTGAAAAGATAAAAATATGCCAAACAACCATGCATATATTACTATACACATTTCCTTCATCTACAAGCAAATACACCACATAGGTTGCATAGAGTTGATAAGTACAGAAATAGTCCCAGCAAAGAGGAGGATGGTGGGTGGGTAACCTGGACTGCAACAGTGAATACACTCCAACATCTACATTTATGGTAGGTACATAACTGTACTATGTTCATCGTGTTTCACTGTTGCAGTCATTACACTTGGGTAGAATCTCAAAGCTGAGGTTGGGTGGCTGGGTCTAGATTGTATTTGGCGAGGCTATCAAGCCCTGCAGAACTGCTTTGGCAAAGCCTGCTCTGGATTTGGAGTAGAGAGGTAGGTGGTAGTGCTTGGTAAAAGTGTGCACTGAGCTGCAGGGTGCAGCTTCTAATAAGTCTTTGGTTTGTATTCCTCTGAGGAAAGCTGCTGAAGTGGCTGCTGCTCTGGTAGAATGAGGCCTAATGCCCTTAGGCAGAGATTTGCCATGTTGTGCATAACAGAAGCGGATGCAGTGTCCTATCCATTTGGAGATTGTCTGCTTTGTAATAGGCTTTCCTTGTGATCCTGCAGCATATGCTACAAACAGTTGCTCAGTTTTTCTGAAAGCTTTTGTTTTGTCCAAGTAAAATCGTAGCTGCCTGTGTATATCCAAAGCGTGCAGAAGTCTTTCCCCTTTATTCTGGGGATTTGGGTAGAAAGTAGGTAAATGAATGGTTTGGTTTAAGGCCACATTGGAGACCACTTTTGGCATGAATGTTGTATTTGTTCTAAGAGAAACCCTGTCTTGATGAAAAATGAGGAAAGGTTCCACAGCCATCAATGCCTGTAACTCTGAGACTCTTCTTGCTGAAGTTACTGCTAGGAGCACAGCAGCTTTCCATGACAAGAATTTAAGGTCAGCTGCACTGGCTGGTTCAAATGGAGGAAGCGTTAATTTTTCTAAAACAAAATTGAGGTCCCAAGTAGGTACTGGTGCTCTCCTAGGGGGTCTTATATTCTTTGCCCCTCTGAGATACTGTCGTAGTAGAGAATGTGAAAAAATAGGAGGATCCGCATTGTAATGAGCTGAAAAGGAAGAGGCATGGATTTTAACAGATGAAAGAGATAGGCCTTTGTCCAACATCTCAGTCAAGTATTGCAAAATCTGAGGTATATTAGGGACGAGTGGGTCGAGCCCTTGCGCCTGGTTCCAAGCACAGAATCTCTTCCATTTTTCCGCATAAGATTTCCTAGTGCTGGGCCTCCTGGCTTCCAAAATTACACCCATAACAGCTTTAGAGAGAGATGCAGTCTGAGTGGCTACATTATCTGCCATGCTGCCAGGTTTAAGGTTCTGAGTTGACTGTGCAGAATCTGATTGTTTTGCTGTGTCAGAAGATGAGGGATTTGAGGTAGAGGCCAAGGTGGGCCTTGGGACAAAGTCTTTAGGATTGGGTACCAGTGCTGGCATGGCCAGTCTGGTGCAATCAGGATAATTTTTGGCCTGTCTTGTCTGACTTTTAGAAGTAACTTGGTGAGAAGACGCATCGGAAGGAAGGCATAGACTGTCAGGTTTTTCCAGCTGAATGATAGAGCATCCACTTTCCATGCTTGAGAGTGATAAGTCCTTGTGCAAAATTTCTGTATTTGGATAATGTGAGGGGAGGCAAAAAGATCCATGTCTGGGCGTCCCCATTCCCTTGTTATCATGTTGAACACTTGTGGATTTAGCTTCCATTCATGAGGATCCATGAGATTTCTGCTTAGTTCGTCTGCCAGTGTATTTTTTGTTTCTGGCAGGAATTCTGCTTGCAGATGTACCTGGTAGGTCAGTGCTGTGTTCCACAAAGTCATGGCTCGTCTGCAAAGGGGGTAGGAATGTGTGCCCCCTTGTTTGTTTATGTACCACATAACTGTGGTATTGTCCATCTTTATTAATAGTTGTCCTGGACGCGTTAGGTCCTTGAAGGCTGTCAGGGCATTCTGTACAGCTAGCATCTCTTTTTGATTGATGTGAAGATGCATTTGTTCCTTGGGCCACGTGCCCTGAATACATTTTCCTACCATACGTGCTCCCCAGGCATAATCAGATACAACCGTTGTTAATGTCTGCCTGGCTGCAGGTAAGGTGAAAGGCTGTCATTTGTTGTGGTGACAGGCCGGGGACCACCATCGAAACGCCTGTTGTAGGCAGGGAATCAAGGTTATGATTGTCTGTAGGCTGTGACAATGCTGAGTGCAAACACTTTTTAGTTACCATTGTAGTTTCCTCATATGCAGTTTTGCATATGGAATTAATAGAATGCAGGATGCCATGAAACCCAGGGCCCGCAGAATTTTTCTTGCAGGGAGCTGGGTCTTTGTTGCCATCATTTGAAAGTTATGAGTCAGTTGCCTTTGTTTGTCTGGCATGAGATAAGCCATCTGGGCATTTGTATTTAAGCTTGCACCCAGGAATATTATCTCTTGAGAGGGTACGAGTTTTGATTTCTTTTCATTTACTGTGTACCCTAGGCAAATTAGCAATCTTTTTACAAACGCCAGGTGGTTTAGAAGAATGTCCTGGCTCTCTGCTTGAATAAGGCAGTCGTCCAAGTAGGGATATATTTGAATTCCCTTTTGTCTGCAAAATGCAATTACTGGTGCCAGGCATTTTGTGAAAACCCTGGGTGCAGTAGATAAGCCAAAGGGCAGTGCAGAGAATTGGTAATGCATTGAGCTTGCTATAAATCTGAGGTATCTTCTGCACGATTGTCTGATTGGGACGTGCAGGTATACCTCCTTGAGATCCAAAGTAACGAGCCAAGCCTCCTTGCCCAGCATGGGCAGAAGTTGTTTTAGTGTTAACATTTTGAATTTTGGAACATCCAGGAAAGTATTTAGGATTGACAGGTCCAGTATTGGTCTCCAGGCTTTGTCTTTTCTGGGTACTAAGAAAAGTCTTGAGTAAAATCCTTGTCCCTGTTGTTCTTGTGGAACTTTGAACAGCTCCCATATCCATAAGAGCAGCAATCTGTTTTTGTGCCTCTGCCCATTGGTTTTGTGGCAGGTTTGGCATACCTTTTGGTTTTGGAAGCGTGTGGAAGTGGAACCTGTAACCCTGAGAAACAATATTCAGCACCCATTGGTCTTGGGTGATCATGTGCCAATTTTTTGAGAAAAGTGCTAGCTTTCCCCCTAGGGGTGCTGTTAACTGTAAGAGCTTGGCATTTGCAGAGGGAAGTCATTGTGACTGTTTCCTATAAGGTTGTGATTTGTCTTCTCCTCCTCCTTTGAGGGCTGAAGCACCCCATTGTTTAGGTGTGTAGGAGCCCTGGGGCTGAGATCTGCCTCTTGGGCGTCTGTATCTGCCTCTTTGTGGCCTGTCTGACACTGGAAAGGACCAATCTTTTGGAGGTCAGTTTCTGCTAAATCTAGATGGTTGAACCTGTAAGAAATCTTTCACCGTTTGCATTGACTTTGCTTTATCCTCCATTTTCTTTAACACCTCTTCTGCCTCAACACCAAACAAAGTATCATGCTGTAGTGGAGCATCCAATAATTTTACTTTAACATGGTCAGGTAAACTTTGTTCTTTCAACCAAGCATGTCTTTGAATAACTGAGCCTGTAACTGTGGCTCTACAAGAAGCCTCTAATGAATCAAAACCACATTGCAGAGTATGCTTTCCCACTTGCTCAACTGAATGCAATAAATCCTGCATTTCTTTACTGTCAAGACTTTCTATATTTGTAACCTTTTTCTGCTTTAATAATGACATGAGATACTGTTGATATTTAAGCATGTGAAACTGACATTTTAAAGCTCTTACAGCTAAAGTAGCAGAAGTGCAAACTTTTTTCCCCCATCTGTCCAGAGCTCTGGAATCTATCTGAGGGGACAGGATTTTTGGCAGTGGAAGCTTTAACCCCTTTAGGACCCTGAGAAATTGTTTCTGGGTCTACAGCTGGGTTTTTGTAAAGAAATTTATGAGAGTCAGGGACCCTGTAGTACCTGTCAGGCTTTACTGGTGCAGGGGGTAAAGAATCTGGAGAAAGACTGGATTCAGAAAAAACAATCTACAATATCAAGCACAGGAAGGGGATAGCCAGGGGCCTGTGCTGAGGCAATAAAAGGAAATCTGAGCCTTTTCTTGGATTCTGAATACTCCTGGCTCTCCCAATGGAAATGCTCTCTCATGGTGTGCAGGGTTTCCCCAAATGAATAATCCTCAGGCGGTGAGTCTGAAAGAATGGACTCTTCAGCATCGGAGTCCTCTTAGGGAGGGAGAGAAGAGCCCTGATCAGAAAAAGAATCAGAGGAAATGGAAACCTGATCAGAGGAATCATAATCAATGTCTTGCCTAGGCCTTTTGTCAGGAGGGGGATGGGAGCCCCTGATTAAAGTACTAAGGTCTTCGGCCATTTTAAGCATCTGTTTCTTTGGCATGGATGACTGTTCTGGAGAATGCTGCACTTGTTTCCTCGTCTTTTTGACTTTGCCTTTGCTGCTGTAGTAGCCTTAATTGTAAGCTGTGAAGGTCTAGAGACACCCTCAGAAGCCGGTGCCTGCTCAGAGGCTCAGGACCCATCTGAGGGTATAGTTTCCGTAGGCCCAATACCTTGAATTTCCACAGGCCTCAGGGCCTCCATGTGGCTGTCGCTTACGGCCTGTGGCTCTGTGGTAGCAGGTGTCAGGGGCTGCGAAAGCGCCTCACTGAGAACTGACGAACTGGCAACTGGCCTAGAAGAGGCTTTGTCTGTTTCGGACCTCAGATGCCAGTCTTTCTTTGTCTCTGCGTTTTTTATACATTCCGGTCCTCGGTTGTTCCGATGGCATTATATAATTAAATCTTCGTCCAAAATAATGTAAAGCAAAATCAAACCAAAGTTTAATAGTGCGTTTATTGAATCTAGCACAAAACCAACAACTAGTAACGTCGTGATCAGGGCCTAGGCAAGGAATGCAGTAAGAGTGAAAGTCCTTATGAGGTATTTGCTTCCCACAAGAAATACAATTATTAACTTTTACTGACATCGGTCTGGAGCAAGAAAAAGTTTCCCCAACGGGGTACTTATCTTTATTGAAGACTTCATTTCTGAAATTCAACTTTGAAAATCTCAGGAGTCAGCCGACAGGCACTTGCGAACTGCTTTTGCTTCGGGCACAGCGCGGCAAGAATGACTGAAGAAAATGGCGTTGATTGCATCTTTTATACCCCTGGCGCACTGACATCAGGGAAGAGGCGACAGCAACCGACGCCAGACCAAGACTTTGGAACTCGGGCCGACTGCGAGTCGCCTGCCAGCAGGATAACCCAAGTGTAATGACAAACACGATGAACACCTAAGAAGTGACTCTCCAAAGTAGAAACCCTAAAACATCAGACATTTAACTTCACCAAAATGTAAGACCATGCTGATCAATAAAGGTCAAATGTTTGATAACCCCAAAGTCTGATTACTATCCATATCCTTCGTCTGGCACCAAAATGAGAATCTCTTTCATTTACTATGTAAACATATGAGCACAAGTATTATGACCTAGACTGTCCAGAGAAGTCTGGTGGCCAAGGACCTTCTGTGCTGAAGTTGCCTCTGGTATGACATCAGAATGCCAATGTGGAAAAGGTGAATACTTACCTCCCAAAAGCAGTCAAGGCAGCAAAAGTGTAGACTTTCTTCCTCCAAAGCAGTCAAGTACTTTACTTTCAATCACTAGAAAGTAGGTTCTTATTTGGCTCCATCTTCAAAATACTAAGGAGACTGAACCCATTGCTGCCTCACTTGAAAAGAAGCTAGAAGTAGCATTTTTTGGACTATCCTCTTCTTGTATTACTAGAGAAAATGGACTGCAGAAAAGTGTCACAAAGGTTTTGCCTATTTACTGAGAAGGAAACTGCTGCCCCAAAACCCACAGCAAGTGTGCTGGTGCATTTTTTCAGCTGTTTCCTGAAAAACAAAAAGTGGTACTTCTGGCAAATTCCACCTGTAGACAAAGTCTAGAAGTAGATTCCTTTCCAGCATCTATTTGTGAGGGTCCACCTCTGTTCTGACAGCAGAGTCTTCTCCTGAGAAGTAACACAAGATGCACAGAGGGTAATGCCAGACTCCAGAGTAAAAACTTATCTTAAGCTTGAGGTTTTCCTGTTCTATTCACCACGAGAGTTATTTCTTGATACAGGGTAGAAGGGGGAGATAGGTGGCAGTGATTTTGCATGTTGATACCATCTGCTTCTTGGGTACAACTGCAGTAATCTGATCCTGTTTGTGCTGTGCATTTGAAGTAAGTGGTCAGAAAAAGCACTTTCTGCAAGGGAAGAAATGCCTTTTGGTTTACACTGGTTAAGGTAGAGCAAATGCTCACACATGGTGGCAGTTGGCTTCCTACCAACGCCTTTGGTTTACTATTTTTCAACTATTCTCTTGCGCGTACTAAAGTTTTAATGTACTTTTGATTATTTTTTTTTTTTAATACACCCCTAATGCATCACTGCCAGTAACCATGTTGCCCAGCAACCATGTTGCCCAGCTTTCTTTGAGTTTCTGATGAACAAACAACTACAAACTGCTAATAGCATTTTTCTTCTCAAAATAGTTAAAAGCTACTTTTTTGACTGACTAGTGGCAATTATACTGTGGGTAAGAACTCTTAGCTGCTCTATTCAAGAGCTTGCTTTAAGTCACCTGCAAATAACTGCCAACTGACTACAGGTTCAAACTACTGCAAGTTCTTTTCTACCCTTTTTAGCCTTGGCTTGACTTAGATGTTTCGCATTCTCCCAAGCTTCAAAGTATTCAATGCAGCATTCTTTGGAGGTTGAGTTTAAGTTGTTACCAAGGACTGGGATATCCATTTTATTTAGGAAACTTAATTTCAATGGCTAATTTCATTTGCGACATGCTGTAATACTGTAATCTGGTTAAGTATATCCTGCAGCCTTGTGTGTGGTCCCACTTAGTGTTTGTAAAGAATCCTGAAGAAGTTGCTGCCTTGCACCTTTATCACAGTTTTCATGGTTTTCTGTGGCATCTCGTAACATGGAACGGCAACATTTTCTTTGCTATTTCAGCTCTGTGGACTTGCAGATCTAGAGAAAAATACAGTTGTGTAAACTTACCATAAATGTAGATGTTAGAGTGTATTCACTGTTGCAGTCGTCACCTGTGGGGTCATCCCTGCTGTGGTAGCCATTGGCCAGCCCGAATACCAGTCAATGTTATTCTGCATTGGCTGCAGTCGCCTGTAGTCTGACATCAGGTTCAGTGCTATAAATCAAGGCAGCCGACATCATAGTTTTTCTTGCCCTAACCCATCAGAAGCACACGGAAATAACGTAAAATAGTCCTGGTGGCTCAAAGCCACCGTGGGAAGCTTATGTTCCTCTAGGGGAAGAGGATACAAGGACAACGGAGGGAGGGAAACCATGACTGCAACAGTGAATACACTAACATCTACATTTATGGCAGGTGTACACAACTGTACTATGTTCCTCGTGTTTCACTGTTGCAGTCATTACATTTGGGTAGATTCCCAAAGCTAAGGTTGGGAGGAGGAATTTAAATAGCATTAGGACCAGCTATAAAGCCCTGCAAGACTGCAGTGGCAAAACCAGCTCTGGATTTAGAGAAAATTGGCAAATAATAATGCTTGGTGAAAATATGTACAGAACTCCGCTTTAGCAGCTTCTAGGACTTCCCTTGTAGGGACGCCCCTGAGAAAGGCTGTAGAGGCAGATGCAGCCCTGGTTGAATGGGGTCTGATGCCCTGTGGGATAGGTTTTCCATGGTGCTTATAGCAGAAATTAATGCAGTGGCCTATCCACTTTGAAATGGTTTGCTTTGAAATAGCTTTCCCCTCTGTCCCTGCAGCAAATGCCACAAGCAGTTGTTCAGATTTCCTTTGAGGTTTAGTCCTATCTACGTTGTCTGTGCACATCTAAGGAGTGCAGTATCCGTTCCCCTTTTTTCTGTAGGTTAGGAAAGAAGGTAGGCAAATGAATGTACTGATTAAGAGCCACACTGGATACCACCTTGGGCATGAAGGAGGAATTGGTTCTGAGGGACAACCTGTCTGCATGAAAGATGAAAGGCTCCCCTGCCATAAGGGCCTGTAAACTCAGATACCCTTCTTGCAGAAGTGATTTCTAAAAGGAAATCTGTTTTCCGGGAAAGGAATTTTAAATCTGCAGTAGCAGCCGGCTTGAAAGGAGGAAGACAGAGTTTCTCAAAGACAAAGTTAAGGTCCCAGGCTGGAGCTCTCCTCGTTGGCCTTAAATTTTTGGACCCTCTGAGGAACTGCTTGACCAGTAGGTGAGAAGAGGGGAGGCTCTGTGCTATAATGAGCTAAAATGGCTGAGGCATGAATTTTGATGGAGGAAAAGGACAAGCCCTTATGAAGCATCTCAGTCAAATATTGTAGAATCTGAAGTAAACTGGGCACTGCTGCGCTCATCCCTTGAGATTGGTTCCAGGTACAAAATCTTTTCCATTTTGCAGCATAAGATTTTCTAGTACTAGGCCTCTAAAATGATATCCATTACTGACTTACTGAGGGATGGTAAAGGAGAGATTAGGTAATTAGCCAGACTGCTAGGTTCAGGGCTTGCAGCTGAGGGTGCATAATCTGGTTCTCCTGCTGAGACAGCAAGAAAGGAGTCCGATGCAGGTGCCATGGGGCCAAGCGTGACACTGCGCGCCAGAGGGGGTACCAGTGTTGGCGTGGCCAATCTGGTGCAATTAAAATCGTCCATGGCTTGTCCTGTTTGATCTTTACTAGTACCTTGGAGAGCAGCGGCAGAGGAGGAAAGGCATAAACTGATAAGGTTTTTCCAGCTGAAGGATAGAGCATCCACTTTCCAAGCTAGTTTGTGGGGAATCCTTGTGCAAAATTTGCCCAATTGATGGTTCTGGGGGGAGGCAAACAGGTCTATATCTGGGCTCCCCCATTTGCTTGTCAACATTTTGAAAAACCTTGGTTCCAGTTTCCACTCATGTGGGTCCATGAGGTTTCTACTTATTCCATCAGTCAGTGTATTTGGTTTTCCTGGCAGGAAATGAGCTTGTAGATTCACTTAGTAGCTCAAGGCTGTGTTCCACAATGCCATGGCTAGTCTGTAGAGAAGCTAAGAGAGTGTGCACCCCCCCCACCCTGCTTGTTTATGTACCACATGACCGCGGTGTTGTCAGTCTTTACCATTAGTTGTCCTGGAAGAATGTGGTCCTTGAAGGCTGTCAGAGCATTCTGTAGAGCTAACATTTCCTTTTGATTTATGTGTAGGTGCATTTGACTTGGGTTCCCATTTGCCCTGAATGCACTTCCCTGCCAGGTGAGCCCCCCCCATGCATAGTCTGTTAAGGTTTGGACGGCAGGGGTAATGTGAATGGTAGTCCCTTGTTTTGGTGGCAGGCCTCTGTCCACCAAAGGAACTCTAGACATAGGCAAGGTATGATAGCAATCATAAACTTCTAGATCCTGTGAATGTTGACACCATAGGTTTTTGAGATACCATTGCAGTCTCCTCATATGCAGCCTTCCATATGGAATTAGAAAAATGCAGAAGGCCATGAACTCCAAGGCTTGCAGTATTTGCCTTGCAGATAACTGGGTTTTTGTGGCCACTTGTTTGAAAGTAGGTTGTCAAATGAGTCCGTTTCTCTGGCGTGAGGAAAGACATCTGGGAAGTTGTATTCAAGCTTGCTCCCAGGAATAGAACTTGCTGACAGGGTACCTGGTGTGACTTCTTTTCATTTATGATGTACCCGAGACAAGTCAGTACCCTTTGAACAAAGGCCAGATGATTCAAAAGTATGTCCTGGCTTTCTGCCTGAATTAGACAATCGTCCAGGTATGGATATATTTGAATATTTCTTTGCCTGCAGAATGCAATGACTGGAGGTAGGCACTTTGTGAATACCCTGGGCACAGTAGATAAGCCAAAGGGCAATGCAAAGAACTGACAGTGCATGTAGCCTGCTTTGAAGCGTAGGTATCTTCAGCAAGACTCCCGGATAGGGATGTGCAGGTATGCTTCTTTTAAGTCTAGAGTTGCCAACCATGCATCTTTGCCTAGCACACGAAGCAGCTGGTGAAGAGTCAGCATCCTGAATTTTGGAATCACCAGAAAGGTATTTAGAGTAGAAAGGTCCAGGATACGACGCCATGTATTGCCTTTCTGGGTACCAGAAAAAGACTCGAATAGAAACTTTGTCCCTTTTCCTCTTCTGGTACCAATTGAATGGCCCCCATGCTTGAGAGAGAGAGTACTTGATTTTGGGTCTCTGCCCACTGATTTGGGGGTAGGTCTGGCCACCCGCTTGGTGTTGGTCAGGTGTGGAAGTGAAATCTGTATCCTTAGGACACTATTTAAAACCTATTTGTCCTGGGTAATGAATTCCCAGTTTTTGGCCTGCAGACCAATCTTTCCACCTAAATGAGCATTCAGTTGGGAAGTGCTTGGAAGCTTTAAAAGCAGGTCATTGAGACAATTTTCCATAGGGGGGAGTCTTACTACTCCCTGATTTGGGTGCAGAAACCCCCCACTGCTTAGTCTTGTGCGTCTCCTGGGACTGAAAAGTACAGTTTTGTACCTACCATAAATGTAGATGTTGCAGTGTAGACACTGCTGCAGTCATTACACTTGGGTTATCCTGCCGTCAGGCGGTCCCACAGTCGGCCAGAGTTCCAAAGTCTTGGTCTGGCGTCGGTTGCTGTCACCTCCTCCCTGACGTCAGTGCGAAAGGTGTATACAAGATGCAGCAGATGCCATTTTCTTCAGTTTTTCTTGCCCCAGATGTCAGGTGCCTCTAAATATGTAGGCAATTCCAATTGCTAATAAAACATACATCAGAAAAGCAAAAAAACAACTTGCAGCTACCAGCAATTACTCCCCATAGGTAGTAAGGGTAGAAGACATAGGTACATACCAGCCAGTAAGAGGGGAAGGAGGGAGGGTAACCTGGACTGCAGCAGTGTCTACACTCGAACATCTACATTTATGGTAGGTACAAAACTGTACTATGTTCGTGTTACACTGCTGCAGTCATTACACTTGGGTAGAATCCCAAAGACGAGGAAGGGTGGCTGGTCCTATAAGGCATTAGGGGTGGCTATAAGGCCGTGCAGCACTGCAGTGGCGAAGCCAGCTCTGGATTTAGAGTATAGAGGCAGAAGGTAATGCTTGGTGAAGGTGTAAAGAACTCCAAGTTGCTGCTTCCAAAATATCCTTGGTAGGTACTCCCCTGAGGTAGGCAGTTAAAGTGGCTGTCGACCTGGTGGAGTGAGATCTAATGCTGCTAGGTACCGGTTTTCCATGATATGTGTAGCAGAAATGTATACAATGTCCTATCCATTTTGAAATAGTCTGTTTTGAAATGGCTTTTCCCTGTGCTCCTGCAGCATATGCTACCAATAATTGCTCAGATTTTCTGAAAGCTTTGGTTTTGTCCAAGTAAAAACTTAACTGCCCGTGAATGTCCAAAGAGTGCAGTAGTCTCTCCCCTTTATTCTGTGGTTTAGGATAAAATGTTGGCAGGTGAATAGTTTGGTTTAGAGCCACACTGGATACCACCTTTGGCATAAAAGTAGGGTTAGTTCATAAAGACACTCTGTCCTGGTGGAAAATGAGGAAAGGTTCAACTGCCATTAGAGCCTGTAATTCTGAAACTCTTCGTGCTGATGTTATTGCCAGGAGCAGAGCAGTTTTCCGAGAGATATATTTTAATTCTGCTGTGTTGGCTGACTCAAAAGGAGGTAAAGTTAGCTTCTCCAAAAAGTACAGTTTTGTACCTACCATAAATGTAGATGTTCGAGGATCCACATTGCTGCAGTCCTAACTATTGGGTAGTCCGCTGTCCAGTCGGCCCGAATACCAAAGTATATGGCTGACATCGGTCAGGGCGCATTAGACTGATGTCAGTACGTCAGGGTACTAATGCGCATGACCGACGTCATATCTTCAGTCTTTTCTTGCCCCAGATGTCAGAAGACCCTGAAAAGATAAGGCCAAAACCAAAAACTCCAAACATACCTGCACCAAAAATATGTACAATATATACAAAATTACCAGAATATAACCTCACCTACACAACCACCCCTAAACACAGAGGGGAAGGAGGGAGGGTAAATTGGACTGCAGCAATGTGGATCCTCGAACATCTACATTTATGGTAGGTACAAAACTGTACTATGTTCTTCATTCCACATTGCTGCAGTCCTAACTATTGGGTAGAATCCCAAAGCAGAGGTAAGGGAGGCTGGCAAATCATAAGGAAGCAGGAACTGAGAACATGCCTTGCAAAATAGCTGTGGCAAAATCAGCCCTAGACTTAGAGTAGAAAGGAAGGTGATAATGCTTACAGAAAGTATGCACTGAACTCCAAGTAGCTGCCTCCAAAATATCCTTAGTTGCCACCCCCCTTAGAAATGCTGTTGAAGTGGCAGTAGCCCTAGTGGAATGAGGCCTAATCCCAGCTGGAATCTCCTTGCCATGATGGGAATAACAAAATGCAATGCAAAACCCAATCCACCTAGAAATAGTTTGTTTTGACACAGGCTTGCCCTGCGAACTCAAAGCAAAAGAAACAAACAACTGCTGAGACTGCCTAAAATCCTTAGTCCTGCTCAAATAATAACGCAATTGCATGTGTACATCTAAAGTGTGCAAAATCTTTTCCCCTTTATTTTGGGGATCTGCATAAAAAGTAGGCAAATGAATAGTTTGGTTTAAAGCCACACTAGAAACCACCTTAGGCATAAAGGAAGGATTAGTACGTAAAGATACCCTATCCTTATGAAAAATCAAAAAAGGCTCTACCGCCATAAGGGCCTGCAACTCCGAAACCCTTCTTGCAGAAGTAATGGCCAACAAAAAGCAGTCTTCCATGACAAGTATTTCAATTCAGCAGTAGCCGCAGGCTCAAAAGGTTGTAGAGTAAGTTTCTCCAACACAAAATTGAGATCCCAAGCAGGAGTAGGAGCTCTACGTGGGGTCTTATATTCTTTGCCCCTCTAAGAAATTGCTTGAACAAAGGATGCGAAAACAATGGTGGGTCACAATCATAGTGAGCTGAAATTGCTGCAGCATGAATCTTAATGGAAGAGAAAGACAAACCTTTGTCCAATAACTCAGTAAGATATTGAAGAGCCACACTCAAATTAGGCTCAGAAATCTCCAAATTGTTTGCTGCACTCCAAAATAAAAATCTCTTCCATTTTTCTCGTACACTTTCCTTGTACTAGGTCTTCTGGCTTCCATAATCACATTTAAAACTTGTTGAGGAAGTTGAGACCTGCTGTCTTTCAAAACAGAATATGCCAGGCTGTTAGATGAAGAGAGTGAAGCTTGACATTGAGCAGGTGACCGTCCCTCTGAGACAACAGGTGTGGAATCAAGGGTAAAGGCCATGGAGGCTTCCTTACCAGACTCCTCAGTAATGGGTACCAGTGCTGCCGAGGCCAATCTGGAGCTATTAAAATCATCCTTGGCTTGTCTTGTCTGACCTTTAGAAGCACCTTTGGGAGAAGAGGCAGAGGTGGAAAAGCATACACATGAAGATTTTTCCAACTGAAAGAAAGAGCATCCACTTTCCAAGCTGTGTGATGAAACCTCTTTGTGCAAAACTTTGGCAGCTGGTGGTTTAGTGGAGAAGCGAACAGATCTATGTCTGGAGTTCCCCATGACACTGTCAATTTTTGAAATACATGAAGATCCAGTTTCCACTCGTGGGGATCCATGATTTGTCTGCTTAACACATCTGCTAAAGAGTTCTGTGCTCGGCAGAAACCTTGCCTGAAGAGTTAGTTGCAAGCTGAGCGCAGTCTCCCATAAAATCATTGCTTGCCTGCACAATGGGTAAGAATGTGTTCCCCTTGTTTGTTGATGTACCACATGACAGTTGTGTTGTCTGTTAGAATCAACACCTGCCCTGGAAGAAGTAATTCCTTGAAAGCCATTAATGCAAACTGGACTGCTAACATCTCTTTCATGTTGATATGTAGATGCTGTAGTCTGGCAGGCCACTTGTCTTGTATCCACTTTCCATTTAGATGAGCTCCCCAAGCAATGTCTGAGGCATCTGTCGTTAGAATCTGACTCGCCTCTGGCGGGTCACAGAGAGTCCCTTGTTTAGGTGACATTCCTGAGCCCACCACAAAAATTCCTTTTGAATGCAAGGTATTATTTGAATGACAGTGTCCAAATCCTGGCAGTGCTGTGTCCATACATTTTGAGATACCATTGCAGCTTCCTCATATGCAGTTTGGCATTGGGAAGCACCAGAATACAAGATGCCATGAACCCTAAGGCTTGAAGGACTGTCCTTGCAGTCAGCCCGGACTGAAGAGATAGTTGATGGAAGTAACTGGAAAGATTCTTTTGTTTGTCCAGGGTTAAAAAGGCCATCTGGGCTGCTGTATTCAGTCTCACACCCAGAAAGCACATGTCTTGAGAGGGTACTAGACTGGACTTTATTTCGTTCACAGAATACCCTAGGCATCTTAGCACTGCTATGACATATTCCAAATGCTGTAGAAGGTCTTCCTTTTCTTGAGCCAGAATCAGGCAGTCGTCCAAGTAAGGATAGATTTGAATTCCTTTTAGCCTGAAGTAAGCTATCACTGGAGCCAGAACCTTTGTGAATACTCTGGGCAGTAGATAAGCCAAAGGGCAATGCAGAGAACTGATAATGAGAACTTCCAGCTCGAAAGCAGATACTTCCTGCAACTTAGTCTTATAGGCACATGAAGGTAAGCTTCCTTGAGATCTAAAGTTACCATCCAGTGATCTTTGCCCAGCAGAGGTAAAAGCTGTTGTAACGTCAACATTTTGAACTTGGGAATGTCCAGATAAGTGTTGAGGATAGATAAATCCAAAATTGGTCTCCACGTGTTCCCCTTCTTGGTACTAGGAACAGGCGAGAATAAAATCCTAGGCCCCTTTCTGGCACAGGAACTGGCTGAATGGCCCCTATTTGGAGCAACAGAGAAATTTGCTTGTGAGCATCTGTTCTTTGTAGAGGAGGAATGTCTGGCATGCCTTTGAAAGGAGGCAAGGTATGGAAATAAAACCTGTAACCGTGGTGAATGATATCCAGAACCCATCTGTCTTGGGTAATTAAATCCCAATTTTCTTTGAAAAGAGACAGCCTTCCTCCCAAAGGTGCTGCCAGGCGAGAATGAACTGGCAGCTGAAAAGGCAGGTCATTGGGTCTGCTTACGAAAGGACTGACCCCTGCCCTCACCAGAAGTCTGAGCAGGGGAGCTCCCTGTCCTAGGCCTAAAAGAACCTTGAGCTCTGCCCCTACCACGTCTAGACCTACCCCTAGACTGGGAATCATAAGCAGGATAAGTCCATCCCTTAGTAGGCCAATTTCTACTAAACTTGGAGGCTGCACCTGCAAAAAATCCTTAACAGTTTGCATAGACTTAGCCTTGTCCTCCATTTTCTTTAAAACTGCTTCCACAGGCGAACCAAACAACACATCAGACTGTAAAGGAGCATCCAAAATCCTTGTTTTAACATGCTCAGCTAAATTCTGATCTCTCAACCAGGCGTGCCTCGAAGAACAGAACCAGTGGCAGCCACCCTCGAGGAGGCCTGCACAGCATCAAAACCACACGGCAAGGAATGTTTACCCACCTGTTCAGACACATGAACTAAATCCTGCAACTCTTTACACTCAATACCTTCCGCCAGAGCATCCACCTTAGATTTCAATTGTGAAAGGAGATAATTCTGATATTTTAACATGTGAAACTGACAATTCAAGCCCTCATGGCTAAAGTGGAAGAAGTATACACTTTCTTTCCCCATCTATCCAAAGCCCTTGCCTCTTTATCAGGAGGGACAGGATTTTTAACAACAGAGGCCTTCACACCTTTAGGCCCCTGACAGACAGTTTCCGGGTCTGCCCTAGGACTCTTAAAAAGATACTTATGAGCTTCAGGCACCCTATAGTACCTATCCGGTTTAACTGGGGCAGGAGGCAAAGAATCAGGATTCAGGGAAGCCTCTGCAAAAACATCTTCCACCACATTCAGAACAGGAGGTATAGCTAAAGGCCTATGCTGGGGTAAAAACAAGAATTCCCTAAGCCTCTTCCTGGAATCAGAGAAATCTTGACCTTCCCATTTAAAATGCTCCCTCATGGAATGCAGAGTCTCTGAAAATGAAAAATCCTCAGGAGAAGCTGAAGGAGTAGAATCATCCACATCAGAATCAGAATAAGGAGGATACTCCTGCAAGTCTTCAGCCGAAGACTCAGAAGCCTCCGAACATTGCTCAAAACTCTCAAACTCAGGTTCCACCCTAGGCCTCTTATCAGGAGGGGGCATAGAACCTCTAATCATAGTAATCAAATCCTCTGCCATTTTAAGCATATGTTTCTTAGGCAAAGACCCTGAAGCACTAGGAGAAACCCCCACTGAAGCTAAACTTGGCCTGCCTCTCAAAGAAGCCTTGGAAACAGAAGGGGAGGCTCTAACCACTTTAGGAAGAGAGGGAAGAACAGCCACCTGAGAAGCCCCCTCAGCCTGGCCTACTTCCTGAGAGGATACATCCTGTAACAGTAAAGTCTCTCCCTGAGACTCCAAAGAAACTCCTGGCAGAACCTCCGGCTCCACTGAGCCTTCTAAAGAACCGACGTCTGGGACTGTCGGTTCTTCCACTCTAGGCTTTGCTGCTTTGTCCTTGCGCTTTTGGCGAAGCGGCCGGAGCATCCGGCGGCATTTTATAATTACAACGCTTCCCAAAAACTAACCTGGCACAGTCTAACCTTCTCTTAATAGTGCGTTTGTTAAATCTAGCACAAGGCGGCATCCAACAACGTCGTGCTCAGGCCCTAAACAAGGTATACACAAAGTATGGTAATCCCTATGAGGTATCTGTTTCCCACAAGAAATACAGTTATTCACTTTTTCTGACATCCGTTAAATACTGAGGCAAGAAAAACCAAAATATTCCCCAGCGGGTACTTAGCCAACTTTGATTCGGTCTGAAACTCTGACTTCAGAAACTTTCAGAACGCCAACCTGCACTCGCAAAATTGCTTCTGCATCGGACCATGCGGCAAAAAAGACAGAAGATATGACGTCGGTCATGCGCATTAGTACCCTGACGTACTGACGTCAGTCTAATGCGCCCTGACCGACGTCAGCCATATACTTTGGTATTCGGGCCGACTGGACAGCGGACTACCCAATAGTTAGGACTGCAGCAATGTGGAATGAAGAACATCAAAGTTGAGGTCCCAAGTTGGAGTAGGTGCTCTACGGAGCGGTCTTATGTTTTTAGCCCCTCTGAGGTACTGTTTTAACAGAGGATTAGAGAAAATTGGTGGATCCGTGTTGTAATGAGCAGAGATGGCAGAGGCGTGGATCTTGACGGATGAGGACAGTCCTTTGTCCAGCATCTCAGTTAAGTACTGTAATATCTGAGGAATGTTTGGGACAAGAGGGTCAAGGCTGTGAGCTTGGTTCCAGGCACAGAATCTCTTCCATTTATCCGAATAGGCTTTCCTGGTACTAGGCCTTCTGGCCTCCAGAATGACATCCATAACAGCTTTGGAGAGAGACATTGCTTGCTTGACTAAGGAATCTTCCATGCAGCTAGGTTTAAAGGTCTTTAGCTGGCTGTGTAGTATTTGTTTGTTGTGCTGAGTCAGCAGATGTGGGATTTGAGGCAAAATCCAGGGTGGTTCTTGTGCTAAGCTCCTTAAGATTAGATACCAGTGCTGGCGTGGCCAGTCTGGTGCAATCAGGATCATCTTTGGCTCTTCCTGCCTGGCTTTTATGAGTACCTTTGGCAGGAGAGATAGGGGTGGGAAAGCGTATACTTGTAGGTTCTCCCAGCTGAATGAGAGGGCATCCACTTTCCATGCTTGTGGATGGTAACTCCTTGTGCAGAATTTTTGTAGCTGGTAGTTTATTGGGAATGCAAACAGATCTATGTCCGTGCTCCACCATTTCTGTGTTATTCTGAATATTTGTGGATTCAACTCCCATTCGTGGGGATCCATGATGTTTCTGCTTAAGTCGTCTGCCAGTGTGTTTTTCTCTGCTGGCAGGAATTGCGCTTGCAGATGAACTTGAACGTTTATAGCTGTGTGCCATAAGGTCATAGCTTGTCTGCATATGGGGTAGGAGTGAGTGCCCCCTTGCTTATGTACCACATACCTGTGGTGGTGTCTGTCTTTAGGAGTAGTTGTCCTGGATGCAGCAGGTCCTTGAAAGCTATAATCGCATTTTGTACAGCTAGCATCTCTTTTTGATTGATGTGAAGATGCCTTTGCTCTGCGGTCCACGTGCCCTGAATACATTTGCCTGCCATGTGTGCTCCCCAGGCGTAATCCGATGCATCTGTTGTCAGTGTTTGCATGGCTGTGGGTTGTGTAAAAGGCTGTCCCTTGTTGAGGTGACAAGCTTGAGCCCACCACTGAAACTCCTGTTGAAGGCAAGAGATTAGTGGTATAACAGTTTCCAAACTTTGACAGTGTTGAGACCATACATTCTTTAGGTACCATTGTTGTTTCCTCATATGCAGTCTGGCATATGGAATTAGTAGTATGCAGGATGCCATGTAACCCAAGGCCTGCAGAATTTTTCTTGCAGGGAGCTGGGTCTTTGTTGCCATCAATTGAAAGTATTGAGTCAGTTGTCCTTGTTTGTCTGGCGTGAGATAAGCCATCTGGGCCGTTGTGTTGAAGCTGGCACCCAGGAATATAATCTCTTGTGAGGGCACTAATTTTGATTTCTTTTCGTTTACTGTGTACCCCAGGCAACTTAATAACTTTTTTACAAACGCCAGATGCTGTAGAAGAATGTCCTTGCTCTGCTTGAATCAGGCAGTCGTCCAGGTATGGATAAATTTGAATTCCTTTCTGTCTGCAAAATGCAATTACTGGTGCAAGGCACTTTGTGAAGACCCTGGGCGCAGTAGATAAGCCAAAGGGCAGTGCAGACAATTGGTAGTGCATTGAACCAGCTATGAATCTAAGGTATCTTCTGCAGTTTTGTCTGATGGGGTCATGCAGGTATGCCTCTTTGAGCTCCAAAGTCACGAGCCAAGCATTCTTGCCCAGCATGGGAAGAAGCTGCTGTAATGTCAACTTTTTGAATTTCGGAACATCCAGTTAAGTGTTTAGAGATGAAAGATCCAGAATGCGCCTCCAGGCTTTGTCCTTTCTGGGTACCAGAAAGAGTAGAGTAAAATCCTTGTCCTTGCTCCTGTGATGGTACCTTTTGAATAGCTCTCATATCCATGAGTGCTGTAATTTGCTTTTGAGCCTTTGCCCATTGATTTGGTGGCAGATTTGGCATTCCTTTTAACCTTGGCAGAGTGCAAAAGTGGAACCTGTAACCTCGAAATACAATGTTGAGAACCCATTTGTCTTTGGTGATCATTTGTCAATTGTGGTAGAAGAGTGCCAGTTTTCCTCCCAAGGGGGCTGCCAAGAAGGATTTGTTTGGCAGCTGTAGTAGGAAGTCATTGGAGGTGCTTTTTATATGGTTGTGGTCGGTCTTCCCCTTCTTTCTGGCCTGATGCAACCCATTGTCGAGGCCTGTAAGGACCTTGTGTTTGACCTCTACCTCTTGGACGTCTGGATCTTCCCCTTTGAGGTCTGTCTGTAATTGGAAAGGACCAATTCTTAGTTGGCCAGTTTCTGCTAAACCTAGGAGGCTAAACCTGTAAGAAATCCTTCACCGTTTGCATAGATTTTGCCTTATCCTCCATTTTCTTTAATACCTCTTCTGCCTTAACTCCAAATAACACATCCTGCTGCAAAGGTGCATCCAATAATTTTGCTTTAACATGATCTGGTAACGTATGTTCTTTTAACCAAGCATGTCTTCTAAATGACAGAGCCTGTAACTGCTGCTCTGCAGGAGGCCTCTAGAGAATAAAAACCACATTGCAAAGTATGCTTTCCCACTTGTTCAATTGCATGCAATAAATCCTGCATTTCTGTAAAATTAGGAGGATCTGATTCTGGAATCATTTTTGGTTTTAACTGAGACAGTAAAAATTGCTGATATTTTAGCATCTGAAACTGGCAATTTAAGGCTCTCATTGCTAAAGTTTCAGACGTATATACTTTCTTTCCCCATCTGTCTAATGCTTTGGAATCTCTGTCAGAAGGAACTGGATTCTTGGCTGATGAGGCCTTAACTCCTTTGGGTCCCTGAGAAATAGTTACAGGGTCAGTTTCAGGGCTTTTATACAGAAATTTATGCGAGTCAGGTACTCTGTAGTATCTGTCAGATTTAACAGGGGCTGGAGGTAAGGAATCAGGATTTAAGCTGGATTCAGTATACACACCATCCACAATATCTAACATGGCGGAATAGCAAGGGGTCTGTGCTGAGGTAATAAAAGGAAGTCTCTGAGCCTTTTCTTGGATTCTGAGTAATCCTGGCCTTCCCAGTAGAAATGCTCCCTCATGGTATGTAGGGTTTCCCCAAAGGAGTAGTCCTCAGGCGGTGAGGCTGAAGGAATCGATTCCTCAGCATCAGAATCCTCATAAAATGGTAAAGAGTATCCTAGGTCTGAGGATGAATCAGAAGAGATGGACACCTGGTCGGATAAGTCAGTCTGCATCCTGTCTAGGCCTTTTATCAGGAGGGGAATGGGACCCCCTGATCAGAGTAATTAGGTCTTTAGCCATTTTGAGCATTTGTTTCTTAGGCATGAAGGCCTTTCCTGGAGAATGCTGTATTTGTTTCTTTGACTTTAAAGGAGGCTTGGACTTTAGCTGAGGGTTTAATGCTTAACTGAGTAGGTCTGAAGACACCCTCTGTAGCTGTGGGTTGCTCAGCTACTCCGGATCCCTCTGAAAGGTTAGTCTCGGTAGGCTGAAGAGCTTGTGCGTCCGAAGGCCCAGCCATTTCCACGTGGGAGTCAGAGGCGGCTTGTGTTTCTGCAGAAGCGGTCGCCAGGGGCTGCAAAGGAACCTCGCTGAAAACCGGAGAACCGGTGACTGGCCTAGAAGAGGCTTAGTCAGTTTGGGGCCTCGGATGCCTATCCTTGTCTCTGCATTTTTGTGGATTCCGGTCGTCGGAAGTTCTGATGGCATGATATAATTGAATTTTCTACCAAAATAATGTCGGGCAAAATCAAACAGACGTTTAATAGTGCGCTTGTTAAACCTAGCACAAAACCAACAACCAGTAACGTTGCGGTCAGGGCCTAGGCATGGGATACAACAGGAATGAAAATCCTTAGGAGGTATTTGCTTCCCACAAGAAATACAGTTATTAACTTTTACGGACATCGGTCTGAGGCAAGAAAAAGTTTCCCCAATGGAGTACTTAGCTTTGTAGAAGACTTTGGTTCTGGATTCGGAATGAAAATCTCAGGAGACGGCCGACCGGCACTTGCGAACTGCTTTTGCTTCGGGCGGCAAGAAAGACTGAAAAGAATGGCGTCGGCTGCATCTTATATACCCCTGTCGCACTGAGGTCAGGGAGGTGGCGACAGCAACAGACGCCGAACCAAGACTTTGGAACTCTGGCCGATTGCGGGACCGCCTGACGGCAGAATAACCCAAGTGTAACGACTGCAGCAGTGTAACACGATGAGCATCATGGGGTTTCTGCTGTGTCTGGGTTTGGCTTGAGAAGACCTGGAAGGGGCTGGAAAGGACCAATTCTTATAGGGCCAGTGCCTACTAAATCTAGGAGGCTGAACTTGTAAGAAATCCTTAACAGTTTGCATAGATTTAACTTAATCTTCCATCTTTTTAAGAACTTCCTCAGCCTTGTTGCCAAACAGGCGGTCCCAATTTAAGGAAGTATCTAACAATTTAGCTTTAACATGATCAGGCAAAGATAACTCCTTAAGCCAACCATGCCTTCTGAATACAGACCCAGTAACATAAGCCCTGCAAGAGGCCTCTAATGAATCAAATCCACATTGCAAATTACATTTTCCAACTTGTCCAGTAGAATGCATTAAAGTCCTGTAAATCTTTATTTTCCGCACAGTCAGGAATCATCATTTTCGGTTTAGGCAATCCAATAAAATGGTGCTGATACTTTAACATATGAAACTGGCAGTTTAAAGCCCTAATGGCCAAGGTTGCAGAAGTGCAAGCCTTCTTATCCCATCTATCTAGCACCCTAGAGTCTCTATCAGAGGAGTAGGATTTTTAGCAGTAGACGCCTTAATGCTCTTGGGTCCCTGTGAAATAGTCTCTGGATCCGCAATAGGATTTTTAAAAAGGAACTTGTGTAAATCAGGAACCCTGTAATATCAGTCAGGTTTTCTGGGAGCAGGAGGCAAAGAATCAGGGGCCAAACTAGATTCCCTAAAAGCATCATGAACAATGTCTAGTACAGGAGGAATAGCTATAAGGCCTATGCTGAAGCAGGAGCAAGAAATCCCTAAGCCTGTTTTTTTAATCAGAAAAATCCTGGCTTTCCCAGTGGAAATGCTCCCTTAAGAGTATGTAGCGTTTCACCAAAAGAAAAATTCTCTGGAGGGGAAACGGAGGGAATAGAGTCCTCTGCATAAGAATCCTCATAAGCAGATAAGGGCAAATCCAGATCAGAAAAATCAGAATCCTGGTCAGATGATTCATAAATAACTTCAGTCCTAGGTCTCTTAGAAGGGGGAGGTTGGCTCCCCCTGATTAGAGTTATAAGATCTTCAGCTGTTCTTGTTTTTTAGGCATAGAGGCCTTATTAGCATGCGGCCTGGGCGTCATTTTTTTAGGCATGGTACGTGATTTAGGCCTAAATGAAGGAGGAGTCGGCTTAATATGCAAGTCTGTAAGCCTGAATACACCCTCAGAAGCTGGTGCCTGCATAGTGGCTCCAGACCCATCCAAGGTAGAGACATCCGCAGATTCCATAGTTGAAGCATCTCACAGCATACCAGACTCCGAATGGGTCTGAGTAGAGGCCTGCGAATCAGAAGTAGTGGGTATCAGGTGCTGCTAAACCGCTTCACTGAGTACCGGCGAACTGGCGACTGGCTTAGAAGCATCATCGGCAGTTTTGGACCTCAGCAGCCTGTCTCTGTCTTTATCTTTGCATTTTTTCAAAATCCCAGTAGTCGGATGGCTAACCGACATTTCTGGATAATTAAACCGTGAACCGAAATATTTAGAGGTAAAAATATACAGACGACGGATAGTGCGCTGATTAAATAAAGCACAAAACCGACAGCAAGGTACGTCATGGTCAGGACCTAGGCAAGGAATACAGTACGAATGAAAACCTTTATGAGGTATTTGCTTTCCACAAGTAATGCAATTATTAACTTTTACTGACATCGGTAAGTAGCAAGAAAAAGTTTCCCCAATGGGGTACTTCGCTTTAGTTGAAGACTTTGGTTCTGAAACTCGAAAATTAAAATTTCAGGAGTCAGCTGACCGGCACTTGTGAAGTGCTTCTGCTTCGGGCACCACATGGCAAGAAAGACTGATGTAATGGCGTCGGCTGAATGTTTTATACCCCTGACGGCATGGAAGAAGGGACAGCAATCGACACAAGACCCAAGACTTTGTTAATCAGGCCGACAGAGCTACTGCATGCAGATAACCCAAATGTAATGACTGCAACAGTGCAACATGAAAACATCCAGTTGATTTCGGTGGGCTCAAATAGAAAATCTCTTCCACTTGCTGTTAGATACTTTTATGGTGGAAGGTTTATGTGCTGCTGCTAAAATTTCTCTAACTGGGGAAGAAAGCCTAGGATTTCTAGCCATCAATGAAACTGCAGCAACCAAGCAATCAACTTTAGGTTGGACAGACCTGGGTGATGACATCCTTTAGGATGTGAGAGAAGGTCCGGAATGGGAACCACAGCCCATAGTGGATGTACTACATGAGATCAAAGGAAGGGAAACCAGACTTGTTGAGGCCAAATAGGAGCAATGAGGATTAACTTTGCTCTTCAACCTCTGAGCTTTTTGAAAATATTTGGGAATAGAAAGAGAGGGTAAGCTTAAAGCAGAACGGGGGCCCAAGCATGGACAACAGCATCTCTCAGTAACTGTCCCTGAGGAGGAATTAGGGCAAAAAAACTCACTGCATTTGGTGTAGGAAGGAGATACGAACAGATTGCAGCAAGGTATATCCCATTTCTGGAAGATCATGTCTGCCACAGAAGGGTTCAGAGACCACTCATGAGGCATCAGAATGGCACTGCTGAGCCTGTCTGCAAGAATGTTAGACTTCCCAAGAATATGCATTGCCACTAGAAAGTGGTTGGAGATCGCCCACTGCCACAACCTCATGGCCTCTCGACATAAGAGGGTAACATTTGGTTCCTCCATGCTTGCTGATTTACCAAACAACTGACATGTCTGTCTGAACTGCAATGGTTCCTGTGGGAAGAGAGGTTTGTAGGGCTTGCAAAGCTAGGAGCACCACTTCTCTCTCCAGGACGTTTAGACACAAATTGGTCTCTAAAGGGGACCAGGTGCTTTGGACTGTCTGACCCAGAAAATGCCCCCCGCAACCAAGATGGGAGGCATCCGTAATCACCGTGGCCTTTAGGGGAGGCAGAATAAAGGGACAACCTTGTTCTAGAACCTGTGATTGAAGCCACCAGAGAAGAGATTCCTTGCATTCTCGATATAGCCTGATTGGATGATTTAGCAGATAATAAAGGAGAGACCACTGAACTGCTAGTGTCCATTGAAGAACTCATGTGGAGATGAGCTGTAGGAAAGTACAGTTGTGTAAACTTAACATAAATGTAGATGTTAAGAGTGTATTCACTGTTGCAGTCATCACACTTGGGTTATCTGCCTGCAGGTAGCCCTCAGTCAGCCCGAATACCAGAGTCTTGGGATTTCTGCGGCGGATGCTGTCGCCTCTTCCATGATGTCGGGTCGTCAGGGGTACAAAACATGCAGCTGACACCATTACATCGGTTTTCTTGCCCCAAATATCAGGAGCCCCCAAAACAGGAAGCTATTAAATGGCATGAAACACCTCCAGTAAAAGGTAAATACCCCTGCCATAAAGGATGGCCATAAAGGAGGATAGAGAAAACCAGGGGGCTGGATAGAGGGAAACCAGGACTGCAACCGTGAATATACTCTAACATCTACATTTATGGTAAGTGTACAAAACTGTACTATGTTCTTCATGCTTCACTGTTGCAGTCATCACACTTGGGGTTGACTCCCAAAGCTGAGGAAGGGTGGAGGCAGTCAAGAAGTGTTAGGACTGGCTACCAAGCCTTGTAAGACTGCAGTAGCAAATCCAGCTCTGGATTTAGAAATAACAGCTAAGTGGTAATACTTGGTGAAGGTGTGTACAGCACTCCTGGTACCATCTTCCAGAATGTCCCTGGTACGGATTCCCCTGAGAAATGCTGTAGTGGTTGAGGTAGCCCTAATGGAATGAGTTCTGATTCCCTGTGGGGTAGGTTTTCCATGGTGCTTGTAGCAAAAATGGATGCAGTGTGATATCCATTTAGAAATGGTTTGTTTTGAAATAGACATGCCCTCTCTGCCCCTGTTGCAAAGCTGAATAGCAGCTGGTCAAATTTTCTGAAAGGTTTATTCCCGTCAAGGTAGAACCTGAGTGTCTGTGCACGTCAAAGAGTGCAAGATCCTTTCCCCTTTACTCTGAGGATTAGGGAAAAAGGTTGGCAAATGGATGGATTGGTTTAAAGCCACACTGGATACCACCTTGGGCATAAAGGATGGGTTAGTCCTGAGGGAAACCCTGTCAGCATGGAAAATAATGAAGGGTTCCACAGCCATTAGTGCCTGTAACTCAGACACTCTTCTTGCTGAAGTGATAGCTAGAAGTAAATCTGTTTTCTAAGAGAGGAATTTTAACTCTGCTGAAGCAGCAGGTTCAAAAGGGGAAAGCATGAGCTTCTCCAGTACAAAGTTAAGGTCCCACACCAGGATGGGAGCTCTCCTAGGGGGACCTTAAATTGTTAGCTCATCTCAGGAACTGTTTGACGAGAGGGTGAGAAAAGAGAGGTGGCTCTGTACTACAATGAGCTGAGATGGCAGAGGCATGAATCTTAACGGATGAGAAGGATAGGCCTCTGTGGAGTAGCTCTGCTAGGTAATCAAGGGTTAGAGGTAAGGTGGGCATGGTTGTGTCCTTTCCTTGGGACTGGCTCCAACAACAATCTTTTCCACTTTTCAGCATAGGATTTCCTAGTACTAGGCCTTCTGGTCTCATGGATGATGTCCAGCACCTGTTTGCTGAGGGTTGCTGGTGGTGTATTCAGGGGATAAGCCAGGCTGCAAGGTTTAGGGTTTGCAGCTGTGGATGCAAAATCTGTCCCCCCTGCTGAGACAGCAGGGAAGGTGTCCAATGTAGATGCCAAAGTTGTACTGCTGTCAGAGTGCGTAGGAGTGGGTACCAGTGCTGGTGTGGCCAATCTGGGGCAATATGGATTGTCCTTGGCCTGTCCTGTTTGATCTTGAGTAGTACTTTTGAGAGGAGGGGCAGAGGAGGAAAAACAAATTGAGAGATTTTCCCATGTAAAGGATATGGCATCCACCTTCCAGGCTGTGCTGTGAGGGTTCCGGGTGCAAAATCTATTTAAATTGGTGGTTTTGGGGGGAAGGCAAAGAGGTCCACCTCCAGTGTCCCCAACCTCTGGATTAGAAGTTTGAACGAGTTGGGCTCCAGTTTCCATTCGTGTGGGTCCAGTAGATTTCTGCTTACGTCATCTGCCGGCAAATTTTGTTTGCCTGGCAGGAATTGAGCTTGTAGGTGCACTTGGTTGCTCAAGGATGTGTTCCACAGGGGCATGGCTAACCTGAAGAGTGGGTAAGAATGAGTCCCCCCCACTGCTTGTTTATGTACTACATAACTGTGGTGTTATCTGTCTATCAGAAGCAGTCCTGGCAGGATAAGGTATTTGAAGGCTGTTAGAGCATTCTGTACAGCTAACATCTCTTTTTGATTGATATGCAGGGGAATTTGTCCTGGGCTCCATTTTTGCCTGCCATGTGAGCCCCCCATGCATAGTCTGATGTGTCTGTTGTCAGGGTTTGGATAGCGAGGGGTTGAGTGAAAAGAAGTCCCTTGTTGTGGTTACACGCCTCTGCCCACCAAAGGAACTCTGCCCTCAGACAAAGTATGAAGGAATCACTGTTTCCAGGTCCTGAGTATGTTGACACCAGAGACTTTTTAAAGTACCACTGAAGATTCCTCATATGCAATCTTGCATGTGGAATTAGCAGAATGCATGAGGCCATGAACCCTAGGGCTTGCAGTATCTTCCTTGCAGATAGCTGGGTTTTGATGGCCATTAGTTTGAAGTAGTTTGGCAAACAGACCTGCTTTTCTGGAGTGAGGAATGCCATCTGGAAAGTTGTGTTCAAGCTTGCTCCCAGGAATAACATTTTTTGACTGGGCACCAGTTGTGATTTCTTTTCATTGATGGTGTACCCCAGTGAAGTTAGAGGTCTTTTTACAAATGCCAGGTGCTGAAGTAGCAATTACTGACTGCCTGATTCAGGCAATCATCCAAATATGGGTAAATTTGAATATTTCTTTGCCTGCAGTGTGCAATGGCTGGAACTACGGCACTTTGTGAATACCCTGGGCACAGTAGATACGCCAAAGCGAAGTACAGAGAACTGATAGTGCATACAGCCTGCGCTGAAACAGACATTTCCTGCAAGACTCCGTTATGGGGATGTGCAGATAGGCTTCTTTTAAGTTTAGGATGACTAACCAGGCATCCTTAGCTAGCACAGGGAGAAGCTGTTGCAGTGTAAGCATTTTGAATTTTGGGACCACCAGAAAGGTGTAGAGAATTAACAGATCCAGGATAGGGCGCCAGAAGCTCTCTTTTCTGGGCACCAGGAACAATCTGGAGTAGAAACCCTGTCCCCTTTGATGTGCTGGGACAGGTTGAATAGCCTGACATTGAGAAGGAAAAGTATTTGCTTTTGAGCCTCTGCCCACTGGTTTGGAGGAAGGTCTGGCCACCAGCTTGAGGTTGGCACTAAATGGAAGTAGAATCTTCATCCCTGGGATACAATGTTTAGAACCTACTGGACCTGAGTAATGGACATCCAGTTCTCTGCATGAAGGGCATGTTTTCCTCCTACGGGTGCAAGTACATGGGCATGGCTGGGAAGGATGATTGAAAAGTCATTGTGAACTTTTTCCATAAGGAGGTGGCTTACCACTCCCTGTTTTTGAGGTGGGAGCACTCCATTGTTTAGATCTCTGCATACCCTGAGACTGTAGTCTTGGTGGTCTGTTTCCCCTGGGTTTGGGCTGAGAAGGCCTGGGAGGGACTGGAAAGGACCAGTTTTTAGAAGGCCAATGCCTAATGAATCTAAGTGGCTGCACTTGTAAGAAATCAGTTTGCATAGATTTAGCTTTTTCCTCCACTTTTTTAAGATTAACTTCTGCTTCTGTGCCAAATAAACGATCCTGATTTAATGGAGCATCTAGTCATTTTGCTTTGACATGGTCTGCCAAGATTTGTTCCTTCAGACAAGCATGCCTTCTCAGTACAGATCCAGTGACAGCAGCCCTGCAAGATGCTTTTAAGGCATCAAACCCACACTGCAAAGTAGGTTTAATAACTTGGTTTGTAGAATGCTTTAACTCTTTTAAATCTTTATTTTCTGCACAATCTGGAAGTAACACCATTTTT
Organism: Protopterus annectens; assembly: GCF_019279795.1. Lineage (NCBI taxonomy): Eukaryota > Metazoa > Chordata > Ceratodontiformes > Protopteridae > Protopterus > Protopterus annectens. The sequence continues at coordinate 862,072,710 of NC_056746.1, read as the reverse complement.
TGTTTAATTAGTTCCATAAAATCTTGCTGATACTTCAACATGTGAGACTGGCAATTCAAAGCCCTGATGGCAAGAGTTAGAGGTATATACCGTCTTACCTAATCTGGCTAAAGATCTAGAATCCCTGTCTGAAGGGGTAGGGTTTTTGGCTGTAGTAGCCTTAATGTCTTTAGGTCCCTGGGAAATGGTCTCTGGATCCGCAGTATGATTCTTAAAGAGAAATTTACGAGAGTCAGGTACTCTGTAGTACCTGTCTGGTTTTCTAGGGGCTAGTATTAGTGTCAGGTGTAAGACTGGATTCCATGAAGACATAATCTGCAATATCCAGGACAGGGGGTATAGCTAGAGGCCTGTGCTGAGGCAAATCTAAACATTCCTCGAGTCTCTTTTTGGACTGAGGACAGTCCTGGCATTCCCAGTGGAAGTGCTCTAAGGTATGCAAGGTTTCACCAAAAGAAAAATCCTCTGGAGGGGAGGCAGGGGTAATGGAATCCTCATAGGTAGATAAGGGTATGTCCTGGTAATCTGCAGGATCAGAGTCAAAAGACTCCTGGTCTGTAGAATCAGAAGGAAATTCAATTCTTTGTCTTTTAGCAGGGGAAGGATGGCTTCCCCTAATTAAAGTAATAAGGTCTTCAGCCATTCTAAGCATTTGTTTTTGTGGCATGGGAGCTTGAGCATGCACTTTGGTCGGTTTTCTAGGTGTACTGCAAACTCTGGGCCTGAGAAACTCCCTAGTTTTAGTCAAAAACGAAGCTATCGGTAGGTCAGAATACACCCTCAGAAGCCGGTGCCTACACAGCAGCTCCGGACCCATCCAAGGTAGAAACATCTGCAGGTTTAATAGTCGAAGAAGCATTTCGCGGCATACCGGACTGCAAATACGTCTCAGCAGAGGCCTGTGAATCTGTAGAAGCAGGTATCAGGGGCTGCGAAGGCACCTTACTGAGTACCGGCAGACTGGCGACTAGCTTAACAAAAGTGTCGTCTGCAGTTTTGGACCTATGCAGTCAGTCACTGTCTTTATCATTAAATTTTTTCAGAAGATCGGTAGTTGGATGGCTTATCAAAGCCATTTCGGAATGCAGAGAATGAGAGCGAAAGAATTTAGCGACAGACAGCCCGACAACGAATAGTTCGGGTATTAAACAAGGCACAAAAAGGACAGCGAGAGACATTGTGGTCTGGGCCTAAACAGGTGACGCGGTAAGAATGAAAATCTCTGGGAGATATTTGCTTTCCACAGGCAACACAATTGTTAACTTTTTCTGCGATCAGTTAAAGCAAGAAAAAAGGATCCCACGCAGGATACTTAGCTTTAGAAGGCTTCAGGTTTGAAACTCGAAAAACGAAAATTTCAGGTAGCGGCCAACCGGCACTTGCAAACTGCTTCTGGCTCCTCTACGGCAAGAAAGACTAACGTAATGGCGTCTGCTGCATGTTTTATACCCCTGATGACCTGACGTCATGAAAGAGGTGACAGCATCCAATGCAGAAATCCCAAGACTCTGGTATTCGGGCCGACTGAGGGCTACCTCCAGGGAGACAACCCAAGTGTGATGACTGCAACAGTGAATCACGAAGAACATCAAGAGTTATGGTGGCAGCCCTGGATCCCAACGCTCTCAGAACAAGACAAGCTGGAGGTGTAGGAATGTCTAGAATCTGTCTGACATGCAGTCTAAGGATGGAATCCTGTCCGAAGGAAGAGCAGCTAAGCAATTCGGTGTGTCCAGGCAGGCTCCAATAAAGTCTACCACCTGTACAGGATGAAGATGCGATTCCTTTAGGTTGATGGAGATGCCCTAGGTTGAGGTTAGTTGAAATAAGTAGTCAATGCTTGGTGGGAGCAGTGGGAACCAATCACCCAGATATGGGAACACACAGAATATTTGAAGTCTCAGGTGAGATGCGACTACTGCCATGCATTTGGTGAACACCTTGGGGGCTGTGGTGAGACCAAGAGAGTACTTTGAACTGGTAACGACTGGCTCCCAGATGAAAGTGAAGAACCCTTCTGGAGCACCTGTTTATTTTGATGCAATAGTATGCATCCTGAAGGTCTACAGGGAACATCCAGTTGTCCTTCTGCCGGAAAACCAGAATAAACGAATTGTGACCATTTGGAAATTTGAATTGGCAACAGATTTGTTCAGGTTTGTCAGATCTAAAATGGGTCTGAGGTCCAAGTTTTCTTGGGCATTAAATATTCTGGAATAGATGCCTGATCCGAAGTTGTCTTTGGGGACAATCTGGATGACTTTTTTTTTGTGAGCAGCTTTGAAATTTCTAATGCCGCAGCCTCCCTCACAATGGGTGGAATATCAGGGAGGGACTCTGCTGGAGAAGGACATTGGAAAAAGGGAATGGCAGTCTCTAATTATTACTTAACACCCAACAGTTGTTTGTGATGGCTTCCCAGGCTTTTGGGTGTAGAGAAAGACTATCCCAACTGCCTCCAGAGTCTAGCAGTCAGGCAATCCTTCAGGATCACTGATTAGGCCTGTTCAAGAAAGTATCTCGAAACTTGTGGCTTTCTGTCGTGTTTACTGTCTAAAGAGTGTAGGCTAATAGCTTTAGTATCGTCCTAGTTCACAGATTAGCTGGCTGTGGGCCTGTTTGTGTTTACAGTGATTGTTCACAGGCCATCTTGAATTAGCAGAAGCCTTTCTTTACCTCTGGCTGGATTGTGTTAATTGGCTGCTGGCTAGTGGGGGCTGGTTCTTTTGTGCTTTTTTTTTTTTAAAAAAAAAGTTGGCTAGTGGGGGCTTGTTCTTGTGCTTTTTTTAAGTTGTCTAAGGTTGTATCTTCTGGTATTTAAGCCCTAACTTTGAGAGGATTTCTGTCTATACACACTGAGCAGAGTGTAGGAGGGACGTTGACTACAACTCTGATCTGAGATATACAAATATTCTGTTTTGGCTTATTTATACTGATTATTGTTACTAGCAAATTATATATAGCACTTTTTATTGCCTGCTGCATAGTTTTAACTGCATTTTATTGCTATTAACTAATGTGCATGGGTAACGGATTTATTTGCAGTTAAAAGCATTCTGTAGAGTCTCTTTGCTCCTTTATCCATTTAAAAAGTTTAATTTTGTGGCTTTCTGTAGTGTTTACTGTCTAAAGAGTGTAGGCTAATAGCTAAAGAATTGGTCCCCACCCTCCGTCCCTGTTGGTGTCTTGTTATACTTGGTGGCTTTGCAGTTGCCTGACCCTACTGTAAATTTGATCGGAGACACTCCTCCCAGTCTAGTGTCATTAGCTCAGTCTACCTAATATAGAGAGAACATCTGAGAAGGCCTTCTGTTACTCCTTTCACCCTTTCAAAAAAAAAAAAAATGCCTGAATCTCCTTATGTTCTGACTGTGCTTCTCAAACATTTTGGAATTAGAGAGTATATTTTAGAGCAATTATTGTAACTGTATTTGTCTTAATATTGCTACAACTCAACTCAAGTGGTCTAGGTTGCACTGCATCTGAATTGTGTGTTTTAGCTGCTTTTCTGTATATATAGACTTCTCTGTATACATAGACTAGCTACTTATTCTGCTGTATTACTGCCTCAAATCGTTTTTCAGTTGTGCACTTGCCTTGCTTCATTTAAAAAGTTTTAAATTGCTAATTTTGTAGAATTTTAATTGCATTTACTGTTTAGGACTACACACTCAAGTGTTAGCCTTTTCTGTGTTTATTTACTGTATTATTAAATTGTTTAGCCGTTTTTTTTTTTTTTTTGCTCGGTCCCCCACCTTTTCTAGCCAGTCCAGATCCCAGGCTTTGCTTGTCTCAGGATTTTATTTTCTGTGTTCAGAGCTATCCAGACCTTGCTGTGGTAGAGGGAAGCCCTACTGCTTACCAGTGGGAGTGGTGAGCATTGTACTGCCTAACACTAGTGGTTTCCAGCTCTGAAATTGTAATTTTATTAGCCTTTTTTGGGCTGATTTCTATCCCTTTCAACTTTCTGGCTTAAAAACATGTGTGTTTGCATATTTCTCACATTGTGCAGCACCGCGAGGCTACAGTTAAACTACTTCAGGAGCCAGAAAGTGTGCTCTTCAAATTTTCCCTTAGAACTAGCTGGTTTCTCAGTAGTAGCACTAAAATCTGAAGCCCTGTGACTAGCACTTGCTCTAGAACCTGCTGTAAAGCACTAGGAAGCCTGAAAAGTACAGTTTTGTACCTACCATAAATGTAGACGTTCGAAGATCCACATTGCTGCAGTCATAACCTGTGGGTAGTCCGCTGTCCTCGGTCGGCCCGAATACCAAAGTGTTAGGCTGGCGTCGGTCATGGTCGCTTAGATCTGACGTCAGTACGCCGTGGTACTAAAGCGCATGACCGACGTCATATCCTCAGTCTTTCTTGCCCCAGATGTCAGAAGGCCCTAAAAAGAAAGGCCATAGCCAAAAAACATCCAACCACCCATGTACAAACCATATCTACAACCCAAACTACACAACCACCTCAAACTACAGTGGGGAAGGAGGGAGGGTAAATTGGACTGCAGCAATGTGGATCTTCGAACATCTACATTTATGGTAGGTACAAAACTGTACTATGTTCTTCATCTCACATTGCTGCAGTCATAACCTGTGGGTAGAATCCCAAAGCAAAGGGAAAGGGAGGTTGGCAAAATCATAAAGCATTGGGAGCTGCTAACATGCCCTGCAAAACTGCAGTGGCAAACCCAGCCCTAGATTTGGAATAAAGAGGGAGATGATAATGTTTAGAAAAAGTGTGCACTGAACTCCAAGTAGCTGCCTCCAAAATATCTTTAGTAGCTACACCCCTCAGAAAGGCAGTAGAAGTGGCAGTAGCCCTAGTGGAATGAGGTCTGATTCCAGCCGGAATCTCCTTACCATGATGAGAATAACAAAAAGCAATACAATGACCAATCCACTTAGAAATAGTTTGTTTAGAAACAGGTTTCCCCTGAGTACCCAAAGCAAAAGAAACAAACAACTGTTGAGACTGCCTGAACCCTTTAGTTCTGCTCAAATAATAACGCAACTGTCTGTGAATATCCAAAGAATGCAAAATCTTTTCCCCTTTATTTTGGGGATCAGCATAAAAAGTAGGCAGATGAATAGACTGGTTCAAGGCCACATTTGAAACCACTTTAGGCATGAAGGTAGGGTTAGTATGCAAAGAGACCCTGTCCTTATGAAATATTAGGAAGGGTTCAACTGCCATTAGAGCCTGTAATTCAGATACCCTTCTAGCAGACGTAATGGCCAACAAAAAAGCTGTCTTCCAAGACAAAAGCTTCAACTCAGCTGTAGCTGCAGGTTCAAAAGGAGGTAAAGTGAGTTTCTCCAACACAAAATTGAGATCCCAGGAAGGAGTAGGAGCTCTACGTGGGGGTCTTATGTTCTTTGCCCCTCTAAGAAATTGCTTGAACAAAGGATGAGAGAATAAAGGTGGGTCACAGTCATAGTGAGCAGAAATGGCTGCAGCATGAACTTTTACAGAGGAGAAAGACAAACCTTTGTCTAATAGTTCTGTAAGATACTGAAGTGAAACACTCAAATTAGGTACTGAAACATCAAAGCACTTTGCTTTGTTCCAAAGAAAAAATCTCCTCCATTTATCAGCATAAACCTTCCTTGTACTAGGCCGTCTGGCCTCCAAAATAACATTCAAAACTTGTTGAGGAAGCTGCGACCCTCCAGGGTCTAGAACAGAATATGCCAGGCTGTCAGATGCAGGGACTGTATCCTGACATTGAGGAAATGATTGCCTGCCTGGGACAAAAGGTGTGGACTTGATGGCAAAGGCCAAGGAGGCTCCTGTACTAAACTCCTCAGTAGAGGGTACCAGTGCTGACGTGGCCAATCTGGAGCTATAAGAATCATGGAGGGCTTGTCCCGTCTGACCTTCAAGAGCACCTTGGGAAGAAGAGGCAGAGGAGGAAAGGCGTAGACGTGAAGATTGTTCCAACTGAATGATAGAGCATCCACTTTCCAAGCTTTTGGATGAAACATCTTTGTGAAAAACTTTGGCAGCTGGAAATTTAGTGGAGAAGCGAACAGATCTATGTCTGGAGTCCCCCAAATCACTGTCAACTGTCGAAATACATGAGGATCCAGTTTCCACTCGTGGGGATCCACCATCTGTCTGCTCAAAACATCCGCTAAGGAGTTCTGTGCTCCTGGCAGAAACCTTGCTTGAAGAGTGAGGTGCAAACTGAGAGCCGTCTCCCACAAAATCATAGCTTGCCTGCAAAGTGGGCACGAATGGGTTCCCCCTTGCTTGTTGATGTACCACGACAGTTGTGTTGTCTGTTTGAATCAACACTTGTCCTGGGTGTAGTAGATCCTTGAAGGCCATCAATGCAAATTGGACTGCTAACATCTCCTTCATGTTGATATGCAAATGTTGAAGTCTGGCAGGCCACGTGTCTTGAACCCATTTTCCATTGAGGTGTGCTCCCCAAGCCTTGTCCGAGGCATCTGTCGTTAAGATCTGACTCACCTCTGGTCGGGTCACAGAGAGTCCCTTGTTTAGGTGACATTCCTGAGCCCACCACAAAAATTCCTTTTGAATGCAAGGTATTATCTGAATGAGAGTGTCCAAATCGTGGCAGTGTTGAGTCCATACACTCTTGAGATACCATTGTAACTTCCTCATATGCAGCTTGGCATTGGGAAGCACCAGAATACAAGATGCCATGAACCCCAAGGCTTGAAGGACTGTCCTTGCAGTCAGCCTGGACAGGTGAGACAATTGTTGGAAGTAAAGGGAAAGATTTCTTTGCTTGTCCGGGGTCAAAAACGCCATCTGAGAGGCTGTATTCAGTCTCACACCCAGAAAGCACATGTCCTGAAAGGGTACTAGACTGGACTTTATTTCGTTCACAGAATACCCTAGGCACCTTAACACTGCCATAACATACTGAAGATGGTGAAGTAGCTTGTCTTTGTCTTGAGCAAGAATCAGGCAATCGTCCAAGTAAGGATAAATCTGTATTCCTCTTAACCTGAAGAAGGCTATCACCAGAGCCAGAACCTTTGTGAATACCCTGGGCGCAGTAGATAAGCCAAAGGGCAATGCAGAGAACTGATAATGTAAAGTCTCAGCCCGAAAACGCAGGAATCTCCTGCAACTTGGCCTGATAGGAATATGAAGATAAGCCTCATTGAGATCCAGAGTTACCATCCAGTGATCTTTGCCCAGCATAGGTAGAAGTTGTTGCAAAGTCAACATTTTGAATTTTGGAATGTCCAGGTATGTGTTGAGAATAGACAAATCCAGAATTTGCCTCCAAGTGTCTCCCTTCTTTGGTACAAGAAACAGGCGAGAATAAAATCCTAGGCCCACCTCTAAAGGAGGCACCTGCTGGATAGCTCCCATTTGAAGAAGTAAAGAAATCTGTTTGTGAGCCTCTGCCTTTTGCTGAGGAGGAACGTCTGGCATGCCTTTGAAAGGGGGCAATGTGTGGAAATAAAACTTGTAGCCTCGGTTTATAATGTCCAACACCCATTTGTCCTGGGTGACAAAGCCAATTTTGCCTGAAAAGTGCCAACTTTCCCCCTAGAGGAGCTGCCAGACAAGAAGGATCGGGCAGCTGAAGATGCAGGTCATTGGGTCTGTTTACGAAAGGACTGGCCCCTGCCCTCACCAGCAGACTGCGCAGGGGAACTCCACGTCCTAGGCCTAAAAGAACCCTGTGCATGAGCTCTGCCCCTACCACGTCTAGATCTGCCCCTAGACTGTAAATCAGAAGAAGGGTAAGCCCATCCCTTAGTAGTCCAATTTCTGCTAAACTTAGGGGGCTGCACTTGTAAGAAATCTTTAACAGTCTGCATAGACTTAGCTTTGTCCTCCATTTTCTTCAAGACTGACTCCACAGGAGAACCAAACAAAACTTCAGACTGAAGGGGAGCATCCAAAATTCGAGCTTTAACATGCTCTGACAAGTTCTGATCCTTAAGCCAAGCGTGCCTACGAATAACTGATCCAGTGGCAGCCACCCTAGAAGAGGCCTGCAAAGCATCAAAACCACACTGCAAGGAATGCTTACCCACCTGATCAGAGGCATGAACCAAATCCTGTAATTCTTTACACTCTATGCCCTCTGCTAAAGCATCCACCTTAGATTTCAATTGACTAAGAAGAAAATTCTGGTATTTCAGCATATGAAACTGGCAATTTAAAGCCCTCATTGCAAGAGTGGAAGAGGTATACACTTTTTTACCCCACCTATCCAGAGCTCTAGAGTCCTTATCCATAGGAACTGGATTCTTTACAACAGAAGCCCTGACACCCTTAGGTCCCTGGCTAATAGTTTCAGGGTCCGCCCTAGGGCTCTTATACAAATATTTATGAGCCTCTGGCACCCTGTAATACCTATCTGGCTTAACTGGGGCAGGAGGCAAAGAGTCTGGATTAAGTGAAGCCTCAGAGAAAACATCCCGTACAACATCTAAAACCGGAGGTATAGCCAAGGGCCTATGTTGTGGTAAAAACAAGAATTCCCTAAGCCTCTTTCGGGAATCATGAAATCCTGACCTTCCCATTTAAAATGCTCCCTCATAGAATGCAGGGTTTCTGAAAAAGAAAAATCCTCAGGAGGGGAAGCAGAGGGACTAGAATCCTCTGCGTCAGAATCAGAATAAGGGGGAAAATCCTGAATGTCTTCAGCCGAAGACTCTGAATAATCTGAAGAATGTTCCAATCCTTCCACCTCTGGCTCCACCCTAGGCCTCTTATCTGGAGGGGGCATAGAACCTCTAATCAAGGTAATTAAATCTTCTGCCATTTTAAGCATGTGTTTTTTAGGCACAGAACCCGCAGAACTAGGACTGATGCCAGAGGAAGACAAACCAGGCCTGGCCTTAGAAGGAACCTTAGAAACAGAGGAAGAAGGCCTAACCACCTTATGCAAAGAAGGGAGCACAGCCACCTGAGAGGCCCCCTCAGCCTGACCTGACTCCTGAGAGGCCACATCTTGCAAAACTAAAGGTTCCCCCTGAGACTCAACTGAAACCTCGGCCGGATCCACAGACTCCACCGTGGTCTCTAAAGAACCGGCGTCCGGAACGGACGACTCATCCTGCCTGGATTTCAAAGATTTCTCCTTGCACTTCTTTGCGGTAGCGGGCGTCGGAGGATCCGACGGCATATTATAATTACACCGCTTACCGAAGACAAGCCTAGCACAACCTAACCTACGCTTAATAGTGCGCTTATTAAATTTAGCACAAAAGCGACACCCGACTACGTCGTGCTCAGGCCCCAAACAAGGAATACAAAGAGAGTGGTAATCCCTATGAGGTATCTGTTTCCCACAAGAAATACAATTATTCACTTTTTCTGACATCCGGATTAAACTGAGGCAAGAAAAGACAAAAATATTCCCCAACGGGGTACTTAGCCCAACTTGGTCTTCGGTCTGAAACTCAGAATACGAAAATTTCAGGACGCCGAACGGCACTTGCAAACGCTGCTTCTGCTTCGGACCATGCGGCAAGAAAGACTGAGGATACACCACGACGTACTGACGTCAGATCTAAGCGACCATGACCGACGCCAGCCTAACACTTTGGTATTCGGGCCGACCGACGACAGCGGACTACCCACAGGTTATGACTGCAGCAATGTGAGATGAAGAACATCTGATACAAGCACTCAACTCTCCATGTCAATAAGGAGAAATTGATCGTAGGCACTAAACAGCCTATAACTGCAAATTACCTTGCAAATGTAAGGGAAAAAAGCTCTTATACTTTACAAAAAAAGCACCTAAACAGGCACGTCCAAGGGTCAGCTTCCAGTGATTTCTCCTGCCCACCTGGTGAATCTGGGCATACTGGGGCAATGCGGCAACTGCCTCATGTACACAGACAACCCTCTCCTCCTACCACCCAACACTACAACCTGTGAGAGATGCACTTACATAGCCAAACTGGAAGCAAAGCTCTCTCTGGCCAAGACTGTGCTAGACAGTCAGGAGGAGAAGGTTAACACCTGCACTACACCTCAAGCAACTGATAGCCCTTCAAAACCCACACCATCAACATCCACACAATAGCAACACTAAACCCACATATGCGGAGGCCTTTAACATTACCCTGCCCAAGCAACAAGGACCTCCGAAGCTGAAACGCAAACACCAGTCACAACCCAAGTGACACACAGCTCACACCAGTGTGCCACCCAACAGCCCCTAAGGCAAGACAATGTACCCAACACTAGTCATAGGTGACTCTATAGTCAGGCACACTGATGTCCCACTCACCAGGCTGAACAAAGAGAAAATTACAGTCAGCTGCCTGTCAGGTGCCAGGATCAGTCACATAACGCATGCACTCAAGTCACTCCACAAAAAGTACAAATACGACTCTGTCATTGTCCATGCTGGAGTGAATGACTTGAGATGCAACTCCCTGGACTACATGAAAAAAGACATGGAAGAGCTCTCGGATCATATGGCCCAGGCAGGTATGACCCTAGCCCTGAGTAGCAAACTGCCTTCGCCGAGAATGATACCACAGTATAAGGACAAAATGATTGACTTCAACAATTGGCTAAGCTTCTGGTGTCATTCAAAGGGGATCCAGTATCTGTCTCTGCCTGGGAAGACATGATCGACAAACGACGATGCTTTGCCAGAGATGGTCTGCACCTGTCACCCCTGGGATTAAGGTTTTTTAAGCAAAGTTCAAAGGACAAAACCACCACTGCAATAGATACAAGCATGCAAAATGCTAGAAGCCTAAACCTCAAAATGCACTCACTCGAGGCACTCCTAAAAATGGAGAACATCGATATCTGTGCAGTAATTGAGACTTGGTTCAAGGCTCCACAGAGCACCCCTGCAATACCAGGCTACAATTCCTACCACACTTTTCGGCCACAAAACCAAGACCGAAACACTAAAGGTGGAGTGTCCATATTCACCAAAGATATTCACACCTCCAGGCTAGTTGCCCCAACACAAACCATCTGAAATTCTCCAGGTGCAACTAACACTAGGTAAGACTGCAATCCAAATTGCAGCTTGCTACAGATCCCCCAAGATTCTCACTACACCTTTCTAAACATACTGGAAAATATTAAGATACAACCAAACACCCTAATACTGGGTGATTTCAATTACCCTGCCATTAACTGGGAAAACTACTCTGATACCAACTCCTTTTCCCAACGGTTCTTGGAATTCATAAATTCCAACGTCCTGGATCAACTAATCCATTGTCCCACCAGGGGCTCCAATATCCTAGACCTGGTCATTACCAACATAGGAGATAGATGCTTCACACCAGTGGTCACCCCCTCATTGGTCAGATCTGACCATAAGCAAATCACCCTCGACATCCACATCCCACCCCCCAGTAAGGAAACCTCCTTAAAAAAACTTCTCCAAAGCCAACATTATGCTACTGAAGTCAGAAGTGACAAACTTCATGACACCCCTGCAGACGGGATCTGAAAGTTCGACTGCAGAATCCTGCATTAAGGCACTGTACGAGCGCATCCACTTGTGCATGAATCATGCCATCCCAAATAGAACAAAGATGGTCTTCTCCAAAAAAAGCAAGACAATCTGGTGGTCCCCTGCTATAAACAAACTATACAACAGAAGGAAGAAACTGTTGCAGAAAAGAGGAAAATCCCAAGATGCAAAAACCTCACTCACCAGCCTCAATAAGAAGCTGAGTTCCCTCATAAAAATCCTCAAAAGCTAGTTACGAAAATAAAATTGCCAAAGATTCCAAAGACAACCACAAGGCATTCTATAGTTATGTCAAGAATCTAAATGGCAATGCTCAGATCTGCTCTGAGCTTCAACAGAATGGCATTAAATATACTGATCCCAAGGATATTGCCAATATCCTGCCAGATCGATTTAGTGCCAACTTCACGCCCCTCAACCCCTGAAGTGCCCAGCTCAATACCAAAAGACTGCCAAATTCCGGTAATCATGGCCACACAGGTAGAAACCGCACTCTCCAAAGCTAAGAATACAGCATCCATGGAACCAGATGACATCCCAGGCTGTGTACTACATGAACTACAAAATGAACTGGCACCTCACTTAAGTGTCATGTTTAATCATAGCCTCACACCTCAGGCTTCGTGCCCACTGAGAGGCGCACAGCTACAGTTATCCCATTCCACAAGGGGGGATCCACCTTGGATCCCGGGAACTACTGTCCCATCAGTCTGACGAGCCTGATCTCCAAGGGCATGGAACGCATTATCATGGAGCTTATAAACAAAGACACTGGCAACCTTCAAACACTAGACCCCACCCAGTTTGGGTTTGTGAAGGGCCGATCTAGTCTCCTGAACCTGACCGACTTCTTCAAATCAGTCTCCAGAGCTGTGGACGAGGGTAAGGCAGTGCACACAGCCTATATCTGGACCTCGCCAAGGCCTTCGACACCATCCCCCACTCTGGAATCCGAGATATCCTTACTAAGCTGGGCATAAATCCCTACGTCACTCGATGGGTTGCCAACTGGCTTACTGACATAACCCAGACTGTAAAAGTAGCAGAATCCAAATCCAGCTCCAGACAAGTGGAGTAACTCAGGGTTCAGTCCTGGGACCACTCGTTTGGCATCTACTACCGATGCCACTCACCCCCACGGAGCTGACGAGGGAGTCTCAGCACCCGGATCCCTCCAAGGACGGAACCAATGAAGAGATCGGAGCCGACGAAGGAGCCGAAAGGTGGGGGTATCGGCTCTGACGTTCCGACGATTCGAGCCCCAACAAGCTCCGGCTCCGAACACGGTAGTAGAGTCGGAGGAGGAACTGTTGAAGAAACAGGGATAGCCACAGTCTGTTGAGAAGGACTAGTCAACATTTTGGACAGTGCCTGCGACTTAAGGAGCCTACTGACCACCCTCTCTAAGTCATGGTCAGATAGCCTGGAGGACAGAGAGGAATGGGATCTATGGCTCCGCTCCAATTGTAGTAATGGGGACCTGGGAGCCGAGCGAACGGATTCTAAAAAGGGAGCTCTCTAATGCTTTCGGCTCAGAGAAGGCTCCAATAGCAAAGTCGGAGCCGACTGAGGTCTCGAAGTGTCGGTTCCAGCCAGAACAGACGAGGAGGCAGGAGCTCCGCTCGGCGTCGGCTCCGAACAGGGAGCCGACGGTTTAGCGGGCTTTAAGGGATTTCCCGGACGAAGACTTGGCCGGGGATCCTTCTGGCTTTAACAAGCCTCTCAAAATGAGTTTATTCCTATGCTCCTGCAGGACTCTCAGACTGAAAGCATGACAGACCGAACAAGAGTCCTGCAGGTGTAGGGGGCCCAAACAATAAACACAAGAAGTGTGACAGTCTGTCAGAGACATCTTCTGACAGCACGAGTCACACTTCTTGAAACCTGAAACCTTGGTATCTTTAGACATAAGGAGATACCAAGGGAAGTTACACTAGTGCTTAAAACGCTATACACAGACACAAATGCACTAGAACTAACAATACAATTACCACTATAACTACACAGTTATGACTAACAAATTAACACAAAAATCAATATATATATATATATATATATATATATATTTATTTATTTATTTATTTATTTATGTATATACAGGCCTAACCACTACCCCAAACGGGGGGGGGCTCTAACAGAAAAAAGGAGATCCTAGGTGGGGTCTAAAGGGGTAACATGATCTAATAAACTAATAGAGAATAAAATCTATAAATAATAACAACTCTGACTGTAAAACAGTATTAAAATAATTATACGACTTGGAGCCGGTAAAAAATGCAACCTCGTAGCTGAAGCAGCAAAGGAGATCTGGGTATCTGACGCCTAGCATTGTGGGATAAGGGGAGACCTTGAGCCGGTAAATAGCTCTCGAGCTTTAGTAAAAAGCCGAGTCGGAACCCATCCAGCAAGAATGAAGGCGAGATAGACAACTAAACACTGTATAGTTATCCCCTTTGGAAAAAAACATGTACCCATGAATTACCACATGGGTGGCAGTACACTAAACATCGAAAGTGTGATGAGAGACTTATGGACACAGGTAGACAGTGGTTTCACTTTCGATAACCACATCGCCACAACAGTCAGGAAATACTTCTATGTGGCACACCTCATCACTAAGGGTTTTTCATCCAGAAAAAATGAGGTAATTGTCCCACTGTACTCATCCCTCATTAGACCCATTAGAGTATAATGCCCCGTTTGGTATGTACCTCACAAAATATCTGCAACAGCTGGAAAGGCTACATAAATACCTCACTAAAAGAATCACAGGGCCTAAAGCGGATGCCATATGTTGACAGTCTAAAAAAAACTCCAGCTATACTCTGTGGCATATCGTCTACTGAGAGGCGATCTCTGCTTAACATACAAGGCCATGTCAAACCCTGAGCTGTTGGACATGCTCCACTTAAAAGAAATCCCATCCCTCAGAGCCACACGCTCCAGGGATCTAAACCTGGTCATCACAAGGAACAAAACATGCTGGAGGGATAGGTTCCTGACACAGAGACTCCCCATACTCTGGAATAGACTGCCCATACATGTCAAGCACAGCGCCTCCTTGGCCCTCTTCAAAAGGAACCTTGATGGTTGGATGGGAGATGGGAAATTCACCCCGGGGATCATTTCAGTCGCCCTGCTAGACAGGGGTCCAGAGAAGTAAATATTGTGGAAGAAATATCCAGGGAATTGTTATGGCTAGGCTTGTATAGGCCCTAGGGCCGATAGCCAAGTACCAACCTATGAACCCCTGGTTCATGGGACCCCTTCTGCCATAAGGTTGGTGTCTGCCATTAACACCATTTCCACCTCTGCCTCTGTAGGAAAAGTCTCCCAGTGATTCCTGGAAAGGACCTAAAGGTCTTCGGAACCACAACATTTTTCCACCATGTTGGTTCCAGAAAAAAGACCATCGAGTGGTGGCAAAACAGATTTCGACAGCAGACAAGGTCTTCCCATCCTTGTCACTCTTGGAGAGTTTGTCTCTAACCATGAGACCAAACAAAGATGATCAGTCGAAAAGGGCGTTAGCAACAGACGCCTTAAAAGGGTCCCATGAAATCACACAGCCGCATCAAGGCATGGTGCCTTATAGCAATGCTTGAACCGGCCACCTCTGAGGCATCCTCTGCCACATGCAAGGTCAGCCTCATGGACGTATTCACTATAGAAATTAGGGTGGCCATTCTAGAGGAAAAGGTTTTCTATTCCTCTGCAGATACGGGCCCTGGGGCAGGACTAGAGAGCTCCTTTACCAGGAGACTCTGAAATCTAGTCACATGTGCCAAATAGTTCAACACCTGCAAACTGAAGGTGGCTAAAGCTTAGCCCAACTTCCCGAATCTGTCCACCACCCAAGACTCCCTTGTTTGAAGGGTGAACAAAGGAGCTTTAAGCCAGATCCTTCTTGGAGGCTGCTACAACCATCATGGCATCGACAGGGACACACTTAGTCCAATGTGGTCTATCTGAAGGGACACTAAGGATCCTGTCCAGCATTTGGGGATGGGTTCCATTGTGTCCAGCTCTTTCCATGCTCTGCGGGAGATGAAATCAATAACAGGGTACTGGGGGGGGGGTGGCCAAGGATGTAGATGGGCCTCACCCAAAGGCTTTTAGGAAAACCAACTCATCTGGGTTTGGGTTTTGGGAGGACCACCCACCTTTCTGGTGCAGGATTTCCATGATGTCTGCAAATGTCATTCTCAGGTGGATGGATCTTGGGAACCCTTTCCTTTTCTCCAAATCTGTGTCCAAAGTGAGGGATTCCCGAGTGGAATCCATGTGTCTCCTTTTGCACATAAGCTTACGAGGAGCCTCCTCGGTGGAGTGCTCCACGGAGGTATCAGAAGACTTTGGGTGTTCCAACTGGGAAGAAGTCTGGAAGCTCTTCTGGGCAGGATGTCCAGGAGGAGACAGAAAGGATGACTCTTGCACTAACTCTCCAAAGGAGGGACTGGGCTCCAAGGGAGGGGGAGTCAAGTCGCTCCTAGGGGTGCGGAGAACCCTTTCCACCAACTCAAATGCAGAGGGTGGACGGAAATCCAAAGTAATCCCCACCAGAGACAAAGCGGTCTCTGGAGATACGCTACAAGTTTCCTGCCACTCCCAGATCCAAGAGGGGAGTCGGAGCTGAACTATCAAGAGCTGAGGTCCTGAGGGGAAGAGATGGCTCCGAAAATTTCACAGCCAAAATCAAATCCTCAGATCCAATGCCCACTCTACAGTTCTGAGAGTTGTCTCAATCTGAAACTGTCATGAATAAACTAGTCAGGGCAACTGGAGTCAAGGTAACCATACTTGTCGGCTCCGACTTGCTGGCTCTTGGAATCCTTGGATCAGACAACTTCGAAGCTAGGGGTCAGATCCGAAAAGGAGAGATGGTAACAAAAGCAGGCTGGTGGCTACTGGATCCAACAGAGATGGAGCTGGCAAAACCCCCAGCTGACTCTGTCCTTAAGGAATCAACATTCTGTCGACTCTGCTTCAAAAAGGTTTTGGGATGATCTGGTAGACAAAGCAACAGAAGGCGGCCTAGAGACTGATCTAGAGGAATGAAGCAGTGGTGATTTAGATCTGGAGGTAATCGGCTCTGAAGAGAACCTCAGAGACCAGAGCCAGACCGATTCTTTGCAGACACTTGGATCTGACGGCTTAGAATCAGAGGTTTAGGTGGACTTGTGAGAAGGCTCAGTGGGCAAGGAGCAACTTCTGTCTAGGGACCTTTTCTTTTTTTGTGTTTCCTGGCAGGAGTTGCAGCCCCTGAAGTAGCTGGAGAGCCAGAAGAAGATAGAAGACCCTTAAGGATCACTTTATTTCTTCTGTCAATCGGCACATGCTGATTGAAACCATCACAAACAGAACACCACTGATCCTGGGAACTATCGCCCTATTAGCCTGACGAGCCTCGTCTGTAAGGCCATGGAACGTACCATCATGGAAATCAAACAAAGACATTGGTAACCTCCAAACTCTGGACCCCAACCAGTTCGGGTTTGTGAAAGGCAAATCATGCCTTCTGAACCCGATCGAATTCTTTAAGGCAGTCACTAAAGCTGTAGACGAGGGTAAGGTGGTTCACACAGCCTATCCTGACCTCGCCAAGCCTTGACACCATCCCCCATTCTGTAATTATAGCTAAACTCACTAAACCAGGTATAAATCCCTAAGTCACAAGATGGGTTGCCAACTGGCTCATGGACAGAACCCACACTGTAAAAGTTGCAGACTCCAAATCTGACTTCAAACCAGTGACAAGTGGAGTACCACAGAGTTGAGTTCTGGGACCTCTCCTCTTTGGTATCTACTTCTCTGTAGTACAGACTAACAAAGAAGGCTTCTGGCTAATGAAGTTCACAGATGACTGCAAACTAGGAGCCATAGTCAAATCCCCAAATGATGAGGACATCCTGCAGATGGGCCTCACTGAGACATACCTGGTGTCAGAGGCAGGTCATCCTCTTTGGTAAAAACTATGTACCCATGAACTACCACATAAAAGGCAGTCTACTTGATGTCGAATGTGTGATAAGAGACCTTGGGACCCAGGTGGACAGTAGTCTATCCTTTGATAATCACATCGCCACAGTAGTCAGGAAATCCTTTCTATGTGGCACACCTTATCACAAAATGGTTCTCATCCAGGAAAAAAGGTCATTGTTCCCCTCTACTCGGCACTCAGACCCATTATAGAGTACAATGCCCCTTTTGGAATGTACCTCACAAGACATCTGCAGCAGCTGGAAAGGCCCCACAAGTACCTCACAAAGAGGATTCCTGGCCTCAAACAGATGCCCTACACTGACAGTCTCAAAAAACTCTAGCTTTACTCAGTAGCATATCGCCTAATCCGAGGGGATCTCTGCCCAACATATAAAGCTATGATAAACCCAAAGCTGTCGTACATGCTACACCTAAAGAAATCCCAATCCCACAGAGCTACACGCTCTAGGGACCTAAACCTGGTCACCACAATAAACAGGACATGCTGGAGGGATAGATTCCTATCCCAAGGACTTCATATACTCTGGAACAAGCTACCCATCTATGTCAAGCAAAGTTCCTCATTAGCACTCAAGAAAAATCTTGAGTGGATGGGAAATAGGAAATGCACTTCTCGGGACCACTTCTGTGGCTCTGCTCAACAGGGGCACGGGAAATTAATTTTCCTAGGTGGCGTAAGCCAGGGAACCTTGTTGACTAGGCTTACCTAGGCCCTTGGGCCAATAGCCTAGTACCTACCTATGAACCTATGGAGTCCAAGTGAGGGTCCCCCAAGCAAACACATTACGTGTGGGCATCAGAAAGAGGAATTTTACGCCCACATGTAGTGCACTTTTTAAATTCCACTGGCTTATCAGACATAGTAAAGGCAACAAGGACAAGTAAGCTCAGAAACAAAAAAGGGGTTTCTAACAAACATTTTAAATATTGTAGGTAGTACTAGAAGGATTTTTTTCTTGAAAAAAAGAGAGAGGGAATGTATAAAGAGAAGCAGAAGGCACAGTAAAAAGAAACAGACCCAAGCAGTTATACAGATACAGGACAGGGGAAGAAAAACTATATTAGGTAGAAAGAAAATTTAAAGAAATTAGAAAATACTACTCACAAACCCAAAGAAGCTCAAATAATAGAAATCCCCTTGCTACTCAAAAACGTGGCAAATGAAATTTGGAGGAATGGAGGGACAGCAGAGCATTATGGGTAAGGGAGGAGCTCAGATTTTTTGGATCCCAGAGTTGTAGTATACGGCCGAGTTGGATCTCTGGTCTGCAAGACCATGGAATGTACCCATAGGCTGAAGACCAAATGGAAAACAACTTCAGATTCTCTTTGTAAGGAATTTCCCTGAGGGATAAGGGACAGATCATCCATACCGTTAGTCTCAGGGTGGTCAAGCTCAGGTGAAAACTGGTTACCCTGTTCTGAAACCAATGACCCAACTGCTGTGGAAACAGTCATGGCTCATGACTGCATATGCTGCGTAGCAACAGGAACCAAAGCTGCCTTGGCTAAAGGGTGTAAAATTAAGATCTCCTTTGACCCTTCATCCAGGACTCTGATTAGTAGTAACCTTGGGATGACCGGTATGGCAGGAAAATCGTACACAATACCTACCTGTCCATGGAAGAAGGCATCCACCCCTCCAGGCCTTATATATTTGGCCTTTGTGCAAGTGTGTGTGTGTGTGTGTGTGTGTGTGTGTGTATAAAAAGGTCTACTTCAGGCGCAAACCATCTTAGTAACAATTTTCAAAAAAAAAATTTCAACATCCACTTGTGCAAGTCTGATACTGTTTTGTGGTCTTGCCAGGATATTGTTTTATCTTTACAGGTAGTGTTCTATAACTGCACTGCTAGGCGGCAGAGGGGATACGAGTGTGTACTCTGGCAGAAAGAAAAAGCAAATATTTACACAGAACATCTAAAACTAGCTACTAAAAAGTAAAACAAAATTAAGGAAAATATCTTACCTTAAACAGTCACTCAAACCTTTAAAGTAACCCAGGCCAATCTCCTTTGCCCAGCTTCAAACTACGGCTGAACACATCTGGTGAATGAGGCCACAGCAGGTAGGGATCATGGATAAGGTGTGGGGCTACAGTAGCCTGGGAAAGTATCGTTGCCAAGCTCAGTTACAGAAGCGAGAGCTGCAACTACCTACAGATTTATGATATTCTCTAATTCATCACCTAAACTAAGGGCTGAATCACCTAAATAATTCATTGCTCTCAAATGCATTTCACACTAAACCTGCTACACATTCAAGAAAAGAACTAAACAAATTACTGTCATCCATGTGCATGTTAATGCATTAGTTCAATTCTATGACAGTTCTAAGATGGTTGCATATTACTAATTTAGCTACCCTGAATGCTACAGTATCATTCTGAAGTCAATTATATCACAGCGAGGATCACACTGTACACCCTGGAATCTGCCCTGACATTAGGAACAAACTCCAAGCTATAAATTAATCTGCTCTTCCTGTTCTACCAAACGGTTTCAGTGAAGGTCCTTAAACAGCATTGAATCAGCTGAACAAGATAAGTGATTCATGTTTAACAAATGATATATAAAAAACAGTCCTTACTAAGACTTTAAATCCTTCAAGACAGGAGATATCAATCTTCTTGAAAATGACTACATGTACAGACCTGCAATTGTTGGACTGCATACCCATTTGCAAACCTTATCAGATCCAAACAGTGAAAGCTCTAAAGCATGAGAAGAAATCTAAGATAACATTTTTGCTCATTTAACAAAAGCATTTCAGAAAGGAGGGGAGATGGAAATCAAACCAGATGTAGAAACGAATCAGGCAGCAACTGAAGAGAGCTAAAAAACAAAAGACAGCACACAAGAGGCCGCCAAACACTATTGATCAGAAACATAAGGTGCTCGTGCAAAAAACATCAATACCCTGAAATGAAGGCAAGTTCAGAAGACTACATTACCTGGGAAATACTTTTTGCTGGAGCAGATTTGTCCACTTTAACTTTCTTATCCTTTGACTTCTGGTCCTTACCCTCACTAAGAGACTTAATGGCAGCTGCAGCATGCTTCAGAATGCAGTCACTACTGCAATAAACAGACTCAGGCTGGGCCAAACTCACACAACCAGGGCCAATGCACTTTGGAAAGGGCGATGCAACAGCAATCTGTAAGTAAAAAGATGCACACTCACAAAAAGCAATAGTTGGGAAAACTACAGGGACACACACCATCTTAAAGACTACCCTCACAGACTAAAGTAGTAATAGTAAAAGGGAGGAGGGGCTTACAGGCCGAAAGATCCACAGTTTCTTTTTCACCCTTTTGTCTGCAACCTTTTCGATCTTGCCTTTAATGCCCTGATCCTCCATATTCAGTGCTCCACTGCTTGCTGCGACTCTGGCTAGCTGGGAAACAGCACTATCCACTCCTGATGTAAAGGAGTTAATTTCCAAATTTTGGCCCTGCAGGATACTACAGTTTAGACAAATATAGTATTCTTCATTTTTCTCCATCAAGACACCACGCTCTTCTGAGATGCCAATGCAGTCACCATGAAACCATTCTTCACATTTGTCACAGCAAATCATGAACCTGAAAGCAAAACAAGCAGGTGTTTACCTACATAGCATAATCAACATCTACAGAAAATGTACATAAACAAAAAAAAATTACATCTTGCCATAATGTTCCATCTGTGCTCTCTCTCATCTATTCTTGACTGATGGGCTACAGTTCCAATCCTTGGAACAGATCAGGCCATTAAATAGCTTGCTCCAGCCAAAAAAACCTTGAGCTAATAGTCTACCCATAATGCCACTCTCTACATTACCTCATATTGAGTTTGCAGAATTACAGAACAATGGAAGTGTTAGGTTCTTTGTTATAAATAAATAAAAAAAAAAATACAATCTCTTAACCATTTTAACAAGGTAACCTTAGAGAGAGACTTCCCTAAGGTTGCGCTAGAGAAGGAGACAATTGTTCTGATCTAATTTTTTTTTTAGTTCTGTTGAGACAAATGTAATTGTCTGTGAACATCTAACAGGTGTAAGCAATATTTGTCTTTATTACAAAATTTGGAAAGAAGACAAGTAAGTCTACAGTCTGATTAATGTTGGACTCTAAGACGGATTTGTCCAGACTAACTATCCTTATGGAAGTGTAACAATGCTTATGGAAAATTAAGTAAAGGGGTTTGGAACACAAGGCTTGTAATTCAGAAACTTTTCTTGCAGAGGTGACAGCTATAAGTAAAAGTGTTCTCCAAGAGAGGAACTTTAAGTCACAAGTAGCTGCTGATTTAAATGGGAGGGCTACTAATGACTGCACAACAGTCAGCTCCCACGGTGGTAGAGGATTTTTAAATGAGGGCTTTAAAGAGACAGTTCCCTTGAGGAAGACCTTACAAAGTCTGTGAGAAACTAAGGGAAGATCTCCAAAGCCATTATGAAAGTTAGAGATGGCTGCTAGAATTACTGAAGTACAGTTGTGTACCTACCATAAATGTAGATGGTTTCATGGTGACTGCATTGTTCGAGTGGATTCACTGTTGCAGTCATTACTCTTGGGTTATCCTGCTGGCAGGCTACCCGCAGTCCGCCTGAATTCCAAAGTCCTGGTCCGGTATCGGTTGCTGTCGCCTCTTCCCTGATGTCAGTGCGCCAGGGGGTATAAAAGAAGAAGCCAACGCCATTTTCTTCAGTTTTTCTTGCACCAGATGTCAGGTGCCCCCAAAAGGGTAGGCTAAAAATATTATGCCAATAAATATGCATGCACTAAAGAATATACTTCCTTCATCTACAAGCAAATACACCACATAGGTTGTATAGAATAGAGAAGTACAGATAAGACCCAGCAAAAGAAAGGGGGATGGTGGGAGGGTAACCTGGACTGCAACAGTGAATACACTCTAACATCTACATTTATGGTAGGTACACAACTGTAATATGTTCATCATGTTTCACTGTTGCAATCATTACTCTTGGGTTGAATCCCAAAGCTGAGGATGGGTGGCTGGGGCCAATAGGATTAGGAGAGGCTATGAGGCCCTGCAGAACTGCAGTGGCAAAGCCTGCTCTGGATTTAGAGTAGAGAAGTAAGTGGTAGTGCTTTGTAAAAGTGTGCACTGAACTACAAGTTGCAGCCTCTAAGATGTCTTTGGTTGGTACTCCTCTGAGGAAGGCTGCTGAAGTGGCTGCTGCTCTGGTTGAATGTCGCCTAATGTCCCTAGGCACTGATTTGCCGTGTTGTGAGTAGCAGAAACTAATGCAATGGCCTATCCATTTTGAAATGGTCTGTTTTGAGACTGCCTTTCCTTGTGATCCTGCAGCATATGCCACTAAAAGTTGCTCAGTCTTTCTGAAAGCTTTAGTTTTGTCCAAGTAGAAGTGTAGCTATCTGTGTATGTCCAAAGAATGCAGAAGTCTCTCACCCTTGTTCTGTGGGTTTGGATAAAAGGTAGGCAAGTGAATGGTTTGGTTAAGGGCCACACTGGACACCACCTTAGGCATAAATATCGGGTTTGTCCTCAAAGAAACCCTGTCTGGATGGAAAATGATAAAAGGTTCCACAGCCACGAGTGCCTGTAACTCCTAAACTCATCTTGCAGAGGTTATTGCTAGGAGCAGAGCTGTTTTCCAGGACAAGAATTTTATATGAGCTGTTGAGGGTGGCTCAAAAGGAGGCAGTGTGAGTGTTTCCAAGACATAATTGAGGTCCCATGCAGGTATTGGTGCTCTCCTTGGAGGCCTTGTGTTTTTGGCCCCTCTGAGGTACTGTCTTATTAAAGAATGAGAAACGATAGATGGTTCCGTACTGTAATGGGCTGAAATGGCTGAGGCATGGATCTTAATGGATGAGAAGGATAGACCATTGTCCAGCATCTCAGTTAAGTATTGTAAAATCTGAGGAATATTTGGTATAAATGTGTCAATTCCTTGTGCCTGGTTCCACGCACTGAATCTCTTCCATTTTTCTGCATAACATTTTCTGGTACTGGGCCTCCTAGCCTCCAAAATAACATCCATCACAGCTTTGGAGACAGGAGTGTTCTGAATGGCTACATTATCCGCCATGCTGCCAGATTTAAGGTCCTGAGTTGGCTGTGCAGGATGTGATTGTTTTGTTGGGTCAGTAAGTGAGAAATTTGAGGCAATGTCCAGGCTGGACCTTGAGACAAGTTCTTTAGGATTGGGTACCAGTGCTGGTGTGGCCAGTCTGGGGCAACTAGTATCATTTTTGGCTTCTCTTGTCTGACGTTTAGGAGTACCTTGGGGAGGAGAAGCAGTAGAGGAAAGGCATATACTGTTAGGTTTTTACAGCTGAAGGATAGGGCATCCAATTTCCATGCTTGCTTGTGATGAGTCCTTGTGCAGAATCTCTGTAGTTGGCAGTTGTGAGGGGAGGCAAACAGATCTATGTCTGGGCATCCCCATTTCCTTGTTATCATGCTCAAGACTTGTGGATCCAGTTTCCACACGTGGGGGTCCACGAGGTTTCTGCTTAGTTCGTCTGCCAGAGGATTTATCTTTCCTGGCAGGAATTGTGCCTGCAAGTGAACTTGATAACTCAATGCGGTGTCCCACAAAGTCATGGCTCGTCTGCAGATGGGGTAGGAATGTGTGCCTCCCTGCTTGTTTATGTACCACATGACTGTAGTATTGTCCGTCTTTATCAGTAGTTGTCATGGATGAAGTAGATCCTTGAGAGCTGTCAGGGCATTCTGAACAGCTAGCATCTCTTTTTGATTGATATGAAGATGCATCTGGCTTGCAGGCCATGTGCCCTGAAAACATTTTCCTGCTATGTGGACCCCCCCCCCCCAGGCATAATCTGATGCATCCGTTGTTAGTGTCTGCCTGGCTGTGGGTAAAGTGAATGGCTGTCCCTTGTTGTGGTGACAGGCCTGTGCTCACCATTGAAACTCCTGTTGCAGGCAGGGAATGAGGGTAATTAACAAACATTAAGTCCAAACACTTTTTAGATACCATTGTAGTTTCCTCATCTGCAGTCTGGCATATGGAATTAACAGAATGCAGGATGCCATGAAGCCCAAAGCCTGCAGAATTTTTCTTGCAGATAACTGGGTCTTTGTTGCCAACATTTTGAAGTAAGAAGTCAGTTGCCTTTGTTTGTCTGGCGTGAGATAAGCCATCTGGGTAGTTGTATTTAAGCTTGCACCCAGGAATATTATCTCTTGAGAGGGTACTAGTTTTGATTTATTTTAGTTTACTGTGTACCCTAGGCAAATTAGTAATCTTTTTACAAACACCAGATGCTTTGTAGAATGTCCTTGTTCTCTGCTTGAATAAGGCAGTCGTCCAAGTAAGAATATATTTGGATTCCTCTTTGTCTGCAAAATGCAATTACTGGTGCCAGGCATTTTGTGAAGACCCTGGGCACAGTAGATAAGCCAAAGGAAAGTGCAGAGAATTGGTAGGTGCATTGAGCCAGCTATGAATCTGAGGTATCTTCTGCAAGATTGTCTGACTGGGACATGCAGATATGCCTCTTTTAGGTCCAAAGTTACAAGCCAAGCCTTCTTGCTCAGCATGGGCAGAACCTGCTGCAGAGTCAACATTTTGAATTTTGGAACGTCCAGAAACGTGACAGGTCCAGTATTGGTCTCCAGGCTTTGTCCTTTCTGGGTACCAAGGAAAGTTTCTAGTAAAATCCTTGTCCCTGCTCTTGCTTTGGTACTTGCTGAATGGCCCCCATGTCCATGAGGGATGAAACTTGCTTTTGTGCCTCTGCCCACTGATTGTGCGACAGGTCTGGCATACCTTTTGCCCTTGACAGGGTGTGAAAATGGAACCTGTAGCCCTGAGACACTATGTTCAAGACCCATTTGTCCTGGGTGATCATGTGCCAATTTTGTGAAAAAAGTGCTAGTTTTCCCCCTAAGGGGGCTGCCAAAAGATAAGTGCTTGGTGCTGGCAGAGGAAAGTCATTGGGACTGTTTCCCATATGGCTGTGATTTGTCTTCTCTGCTTTTGGAGGTAGAAGCACCCCAGTGTTTAGGCCTGTATGAGCCTTGGGGCTGGGATCTGCCTCTGGGGTATCTGTATCTGCCTCTTTGTGGCCTGTCTGACAATGGAAAGAACCAATTCTTTGTAGGCCAGTTCCTGCTAAATCTGGATGGCTGCACCTGTAAGAAATCCTTAACTGTCTGCATAGATTTCGCTTTGTCCTGTTTTTCTTCAACACCTCTTCTGCTTTAACACCAAACAAGGTATTATGCCGTAATGGAGCATCTAATAATTTAACATGATCAGGCAGATTCTGTTCCTTTAACCAAGCATGCCGCCTGACAGAATCCGTAACAACAGCCCTGCAAGAGGCCTCCAGAGAATCAAATCCACATTGCAAAGTATGTTTTCCCACTTGATCAGTTGCATGCAATAAATCCTGCATTTCCTTGTTTTCTGCACATTCAGAATTTAACATTTTCTGTTTAAGCAGTGACATTAAGTATTGCTGATATTTAAGCATATGAAACTGACAATTTAAAGCCCTCACAGCCAAGGTAGCAGAAGTGTAAACCTTTTTCCCCCCATCTGTCCAGTGCCCTTGAATCCCTAGCAGAGGGGATATATTTTTTTGCAATGGAAGCCTTGACCCCTTTGGGACCCTGAGAAATAGTTTCTAGGTCAGCAACAGGGTTTTTATAAAGAAATTTATGTGAATCTGGAACCCTGTATTATCTATCTAGCTTAACCGGTGCAGGGGGTAGAGAGTCAGGAGACAGGCCGGACTCTGAAAATACATCATATACAATGTCTAAAACAGGAGGGATAGCAAGAGTCCTGTGCTGAGGTAGTAAAAGAAAGTCTCTGAGCCTTTCCTTAGATTCTGAATATTCTTGGCTCTCCCAGTGGAACTGCTCCCTCATGTTATGCAGGGTTTCCCCAAAAGAATAATCCTCTGGAGGGGAGGCTGAAGGGATAGATTCTTCAGCATCGGAATCCTCATAGGGAGAGAGAGAGTATTCCTGTTCAGAAGACGAGTCAGAGGAAATGGAAACCTGATCTGAAGATTCATATTCTGTCTCTTGCCTAGGCCTCTCATCAGGAGGGGGATGGGAACCCCCTGATCAAAGTAATTAGGTCTTCGGCCATTTTGAGCATCTGTTTTTTTAGGCATGGAGGCCTGTCCATGGGCTTGTTGCACTTGCTTCGTTGTCTTTAGTGGTGCTTTAGTCTTTGCCTTTGAAGATGTAGTCTATTAACTGTGTAGTATATGTAACTGTGTAGGCCTGAAAACACCCTCAGAAGCCGATGCCCGCTCAGCAGCTCCGGACCCATCTGAGGGAATATTTTCCAAGTGTCCAATACTTTGAGTTTCCAGAGGACTAGTCTGCTCCACGTGGGAGTCGGAAGCGGCCTGTGGCTCTGAGGTAGCGGGCGTCGGGGGCTGCAAAAGCACCTCACTGAGAATCGGCGAACCGGCGACTGGCTTAGAAGAAGCCTTGTCGTCAATTTTGAACCTTGGATGCCTGTCCTTTTCCTTGCATTTCTTGTGAATTGCAGTAGTCGGATGGCTATCCGATGACATCATGTAATTAAATCTCCGGCCAAAGTAATGAAATGCAAAATCGTACCGACGGTTAATAGTGCATTGGTTAAACCTAGCACAAAACCTCCAATAAGCAACGTCGTGATCAGGGCCTAAGCAAGGAATACAATAAGAATGGAAGTCCTTATGAGGTATTTGCTTCCCACAAGAAATACAATTATTAACTTTTTCCTGACATCAGTCTGGAGCAAGAGAAAAGTTTCCCCAACGGGGTACTTAGCTTTAAACGAAGACTTCGGATCTGAAATTCCAATGCGAAAATCTCAGGAGTCGGCCGACCAGCAATTGCGAACTGCTTCTGCTTCGGGCACCGCGCCGCAAGAAAGACTGAAGAAAATGGCGTCACCTGCATTGTTTATACCCCTGGCGCCCTGACGTCAGGGAAGAGGCGACAGCAACCAACGCCGGACCAGGACTTTGGAATTCAGGCTGACTGCAGGTAGCCTGCCAGCAGGATAACCCAAAAGTAATGACTGCAACAGTGAAACACAATGAACATCAGTAGAAGAAAGAAAGGTCAAAAATACTAAAACGTTTTCCACTTGGGCTGGAAAGGGATAGAGGCCATTGTCACAAGCCCAATTGAAAATCTCTTCCATTTACTGATGTAGAGATTCCTGGTGGATGGTTTATGGGATGCCAGCAAACTTTTTCGTACTGGGGATAGAATATCATTATGCCTGGCAACTAATGGAATTGGAGGAGCCAAGCAGTTAGCTAGACACTTTGAAGATTGGGATGCACCAGTCCCTGAGCATGAGAGAGAATGTCCAGAACTGGGTCCAGAATCCATAGACTGTGAACTAGATGAGGCCACAGGAAGAGAAACAAAACTTCTCAAGGCCAGAAAGTTGCAATGAGAATTACTTAGTTTTTCAACCTGGCTGCTTTCTTGAGGAAAAAAGGGATCAAAGGGAAAGGGGAAAAGGCATATAGGAGACCCAGAAGCCAATCGAAAAGAGCATCTCTCGGGGACTACCCCTGAGGGGGGGGGGGATTAGGGCAAAATAGCTTCTGCACTTGTTTTGCGGGGAAGCAAAAAGGTAGCAGGAAGGCTGGCCCCAGTGATGAAAGATCTTCTCCACCTCAGGACTGAGACACCACTTGTGAGGCATCAGAATGTGGGTTTCAATCAGATAGTCGAACTTCTGCAAGTTCGAACCTCATATGGTCAAGACCATAAGTTCGAATTTGCAGATGCTAGAGCATTTCAACGGAAATCTCCGTAAGGGGAGGTTTCTATTTTGTTCAATTCGGTGCAATCTCAGAGTTGATATATTTAAGTAGGGGGGTGCAAGGGGGCTTTATTTTGTTTTCTTTTTTTTTTTTGTTTATCCATAGTCAGTTTTTTAACTTCGAACAAGTTATTAAACTTTGACTATGTGATATAGACCCCTCAGAACACATCTGCTCAACTTTGTCCGCTATCACTTTTGAAGCCCCTGGGAATGTGCATTCCTACCAGAAAGTAGTTGGAGGCAATCACCCATAACCACACTCGGAGGGCTTCTTGACACAGGGGATAGGATTTAGCTCTCCCTTGCTTGTTGATGTACCAAACTACTCACATGTCTGACTGAACAGCAATTGTTCCTTGAGGTAGGGCAGAGTGAAATGCTAGTAGCATTGCCCTCCACTCCAGAACGGCGATATGCAGATTGGCCTTTATCGGGGACCAATTGCCTTGGATGGTCTTACCAAGATAATGCGCCCCCCACCAGGAAGGTCCTTTTTGCAGCGACTTGTGATGAGTATGGGGTGGTTCACTGGGTGGGTTAGAATGGACCACTGATCACAAGAAGCCACTGCAGCAAACTCATGTGAAATCTCGCCGAGACCAGAGTGATCGCTGCTGCCATGGACCCTAATGCTTGAAGCACTAGCAAGGATGGTACTTTGAGCACAGGACAGAGTGAACTTCACCGCTTTTCTGTAGCTTGTGAGAAAACAGAGGCGCCACATGAGACGGTGTTGAGACAAGTTCTGATGAATTTCATATCCTGAGAGGGGGTCAGTTGAGATTTTATAAAGTTGACTGTGATGTCTAGCTGCAAGAAAAATGCAGGGTGAAGTCGGTCACCTGAAGAAGTAGACGTTTGGTGGAAGCGGTGATGAGCCAGTCGTCTAGATATGGAAACACCCAGAATCCATGTAGTCTCAAGTGAGCTGTTACTGCTGCCACAAATTGGATGAACACCCTGAAGGGTGTGGTGAGACCAAAGGGCAGCACCCTGAACTGATGACAGACTCCTTGCTGGAAGCGGACGAACCTTGAGTATTTCTCCATTTTGAAATTGGACTGTTGAACAAATATGAGAATACTACGATCCAGAATCTGTCTCCAGTCTCCTGTCTTTTTGGGCACTAAAAAGAACCTCGAGTAAAATCCAGATCCTACTTGGTCTGGTGCGACTTCTTGGATGATGTTTTCTAGCAGCTTTTGTATTTCTAAGGCTACTTGGTTAATCTGACTGGATGGAACATTGGGGAGTCTTGTTCAAGTTCTTCGATAAAGAATGAAGAGGATAAAGTAACCTCCGGAAATAATTCTTGGCATTCAGGCATCTGTAGTTAACTGTTGCCAGGCTGTTGGATGCAAAGAAAATCTTCCCCCGACTGCCTCCAGAGGCAAGCAATTGGGCATCCTTTCAGGAGCGTTGACAGGGCTGGCCAGAGGACTATTCCCAGGAAAGTACAGTTGTGTACACTTACCATAAATGATGTTAAGAGTGTATTCACTGTTGCAGTCATCACACTTGGGTTATCTGCCTGCAGGTAGCCCTCAGTCGGCCCGAATTCCAGAATCTTGAGATTTCTGCAGCGGATGCAGTCGCCTCTTCCATGACGTCAGGTCGTCAGGGGTATAAAACATGCAGCAGACACCATTACATCAGTTTTTCTTGCCCCAAATGTCAGGAGCCCCCAAAACAGGAAGCTATTAAACGGCGTGGAACACCTCCAGTAAAAAGTAAATACCCCTGCCATAAAAGATGGCCATAAAGAGGATAGGTAGAAAGGACAGAGAAAGCCAGGGGGCTGGAGGGATGGGAAACCAGGAGTACAACAGTGAATACACTCAAACATCTACATTTATGGTAAGTGTACACAACTGTACCATGTTCTTCATGTTTCATTGTTACAGTCAGCACACTTAGGTTGATTCCCAAAGCTGAGAAAGGGTGGAGGCAGTCAAAAAGTGTTAGGACTGGCTAGCAAGCCTTGCAAGACTGCTGCAGCAAATCCAGCTCTGGATTTAGAAAAAATAGGTAAGGGGTAATTGCTTGGCGAAGGTGTGTACAGAAAGTACAGTTTTGTACCTACCATAAATGTAGATGTTTGAGTGCTAATACAGCTGCAGTCATAACAGATGGGTTCTTCTGCCATCAGGCGGGTCCTCGGTCGGCCGAATTCCAAAGTCTAGGTCCGGCATCGGTTGTCGTCGCTTCTTCCCTGATGTCAGTGCGACAGGGGTATAAAAGAACCAGCCGACGCCATTTTCTTCAGTTTTTCTTGCCCCAGATGTCAGGTGCCCCCAGAAGGAAGGCAATACATAAATTTGTATGATAAAGCAATGCCATATAATCAAAATACAATAGTGCAAGCAAATACATCAAGAATGAATACCCCAATCAGGTTGCATGAGGAGGTGTTAGCCAATAGGCCTGTCCCAAGAGGGGAAGGAGGGAGGGAAACCTGGACTGCAGTTGTATTAGCACTCGAACATCTACATTTATGGCAGGTACAAAACTGTACTATGTTCATCGTGCATACAGCTGCAGTCATAACAGATGGGTAGAATCCCAAAGCTAAGAAAGGGGTGGTAGGCACTAGGTGGAACTAGGAGGAGCCAGAATGCCCTGCAAGACTGCAGTGGCAAAGCCCGCTCTAGATTTGGAGTATAATGGAAGGTGGTAGTGCTTGGAGAAGGTATGCACAGAACTCCAAGTGGCTGTTTCCAAAATATCTTTGGTAGGAACTCCTCTGAGAAAAGCTGCAGAGGTAGCCGTGGCCCTTGTGGAGTGAGATCTGATGCCTGTAGGTGCAGTTTTGCCATGAAAAGAATAGCAAAAGCGTATGCAGTGGGCTATCCATTTTGAGATTGTCTGTTTGGAAATTGGCTTTCCTTGAGCTCCTATAGCATAGGACACAAAGAGCTATTCTGATTTTCTGAAAGGCTTTGTTCTGTCCAAATAATAACGCAGTTGTCTGTGGATGTCCAAGGAATGTAGTAATCTCTCCCCTTTGTTTTGAGGATTAGGATAAAAGGTAGGTAAGTGTATAGCCTGATTCAAAGCTACCCTGGATACCACTTTTGGCATAAAGGACGGGTTGGTTCATAAGGAAACTCTGTCCTGATGGAGGATGATAAAAGGCTGCACAGCCATGAGAGCTTGTAGTTCCGATACCCTACGAGCTGAGGTAATAGCCAGAAGGAAAGCTGTTTTCCAGGACAAATATTGCAAATCTGATGAGGCAGCTGGCTGAAAAGGAGGCAAGGTCAGCTTTTCTAGAATGAAATTGAGATCCCAAGCAGGTATTGGTTGTTTCCTTGGAGGTTTTAGATTCTTAGCCCCTCTGAGGAACTGTCTTAACTGGGGGGTGAGAGAATAAGGGTGGATCAGTGTTGTATTCTGCAGAAATGGCTGAGGCATGGATTTTGATGGAGAAGAATGAAAGTCCACTGCTTAGCAGCTCAGCTAGATACTGTAATATTTGAGGTAAATTCAGTTTTCCAGGATCCTGGCCCTTTTTCTCATTCCAGACACAAAACAGTTTCCATTTTGCGGAGTAAGCTTTTCTAGTAGACTGCCTTCTGGCCTCCAAAATGACATCCTGCACCTCCTTGGAGAGTAGGGTCTGTTGTGATGCTAAGGAATCTTGCATGCAGCTAGATTGAGTGTTTTTAGCTGACTGTGAAGAGTTTTGAAGCTGTGCCGAGTCAGAAGAAGAGGCATTAGAGGCAGGGTCCATGGTGGGGAATGCGTCAGGCTCCTCAGGATTGGGTACCAGTGTTGTCTTGGCCAGTCTGGAGCAATGAGAATCATCTTTGGTCTGTCTGCTCTGGTTTTTAATAGAACTTTGGGCAGCAGAGGAAGAGGTGGGAAGGCATAAACTGTCATTGATGTCCAACTGAAAGAGAGTGCGTCCACTCTCCAGGCCTTTGGATGAAAAATCCTTGAGCAGAATTTTGTCAATTGGTGATTTTTGTGGGAGGCAAAGAGATCTATGTCTGGCCTTCCCCAGGACTGAATAATCTCTGTAAAACCTTGAGGATGCAACTTCCATTCGTGTGGATCTGTCATATTTCTGCTTAGGTTGTCTGCCAGCGTGTTTTCCTTGCCTGGCAAGTACTGTGCTTGAAGTTCAATTTGTAAGTCCAGGGCCATGTTCCAAAGTGACATGGCCAGCCTGCATAGGTGGTATGAATGGGTTCCTCCCTGTTTGTTTATGTACCACATTACTGTGGTGTTGTCCGTCCTTATCAGTAGTTGACCTGATTGCAGAAGGTCTTTGAAAGCTATAATAGCATTTATTACTGCTAGCATTTCCTTTTGATTGATGTGAAGGTGCTTTTCTTTTTGGGACCATTTGCCCTGAATGCACCGATCTGTCATGTGCGCCCCCAGGCGTAGTCAGAGGCGTCTGTTGTGATGACTTGATTTGCTTGAGGCTTGCTGAATGGGAGACCTGTTTGGCATGCTTGAGCCCACCACAGAAATTCCATTTGAAGACATGGAATTAGTGGTATTATTGTTTCCAAACTGTGGCTGTGTTGAGACCATAGGTTTTTCAGGTACCATTGAAGTTTCCTCATATGCAGCTTTGCACATGGGATTAGTAAGATGCAAGATGCCATGAATCCCAGAGCCTGCAGGATTTTCCTTGCAGTCAGCCTGGTGCAATTTGATAGTGTTCTGAAATATTGAGTTAGTTGCCCCTGTTTCTCTGGCGTGAGGTAGGCCATCTGGGTGTTTGTGTCCAAGTTGGCACCCAGGAAAATTATTTTCTGAGGGTATCAGCCTTGATTTCTTTTTGTTGACTGTGTATCCCAGAGAATTTAACATTATTACATAAGCTAGATGTTTCAGAAGTATGTGCTTGCTGTCCGCTTGGATCAGGCAGTCGTCCAAATAGGGGTATATTTTTATCCCTTGAAGTCTGCAGTAGGCAATTACTGATGCCAGGCATTTCGTGAATACTCTGGGTGCAGTAGATAAGCCAAAGGGCAATGCAGAGAATTGATAACGGGTTGAACCTGCAAGAAATCTGAGGTATCTTCTGCAATTTTGTCTGATTGGGACATGCAGATATGCCTCCTTGAGGTCCAATGTTACCAGCCAAGACTCCTTGCCCAGCATGGGAAGAAGCTGCTGTAGAGTGAGCATCTTGAATTTTGGTACGAGTAGAAATGTGTTTAAGATGGATAGGTCCAAAATAGATCTCCAATCTTTTCCCTTCCTTGGTACCAGGAATAGTCTGGAATAAAAACCTTGACCTTGTTCGTGAGTAGGTACCTCTTGAATAGCTTTCATGTCTATGAGATCTGAAATTTGTCTTTGTGCCTCTGCCCTTTGATTGTGTGGCAGGTTTGGCATGCCTCTCATTTTTGGAAGGGTGTGAAAATGGAATCTGTAGCCTCTGTTTATAATGTCCAGGATCCATTTGTCTTGTGACAATATGCCAATTTTTTGAAAATAATGCCAGTTTTCCGCCTAAGGGTGCTGCCATTTGAGCCTTGCTTGGCATGCAAAAG
Source organism: Protopterus annectens (assembly GCF_019279795.1). NCBI lineage: Eukaryota > Metazoa > Chordata > Ceratodontiformes > Protopteridae > Protopterus > Protopterus annectens. Next base: position 862,038,923 of record NC_056746.1, on the reverse strand, counting down.
GGGAAAGTAATTGGGCTTGCTTTCTGAATGGCTGCGAGTTATCCTCACCACCTCTTTGTGTAGGAGCTTGCCATTGTCTGCCTCTAAACGATCCTTGGGATTGCCCTCTGCCCCTCGGCGCCTGTATCTACCTCTTTGGGGTCTGTCCGTGGCTGGAAAGGACCAATTTTTGGAAGGCCAATTTCTACTGAAACGTGGGGGTTGCACCTGTAGAAAATCTTTCACTGTTTGCATTGGTTTAGCCTTTTCCTCCATTTTCCTTAATACCTCCTCAGCATTAGCACCAAATAATACATCCTTTTGTAGAGGGGCATCTAGTAATTTAGCTTTGACATGATCTGGTAAGGTTTGTTCCTTGAGCCAGGCATGTCTACGTATGACTGATCCTGTAACAGCAGCTCTACATGAGGCCTCTAGAGCATCAAAACCACATTGTAAGGTATGTTTACCCACTTGTTCTGCACTATGCATCAAATCCTGCAACTCCTTCAAGTCTGGTTGTTCAAGTTGTGACATTTTACTTCTCAATTGTGATAACAGAAACTGTTGGTACTTGAGCATATGGAACTGACAGTTTAATGCCCTCATGGTTAAGGTGGCCGAGGTATATACCGTTTTTCCCCACCTTTCTAAGGATCTGGAATCTCTCTCGGAAGGTAATGGATTTTTAGCAGTGGAGGCCTTAATTCCCTTGGGGCCCTGTGAGATAGTTTCTGGGTCAGCAGCATGGCTTTTGTATAGAAATTGGTGTGAGTCAGGAACCCTGTAGTACCTGTCAGGCTTGAGTGGGGCTGGAGGTAGAGAATCCGGGTTAAGGCAGGCCTCCGAGTACACATCATCTAGTATGTCCAAGACAGGAGGTATAGCCAGAGGCCTGTGCTGAGGTAGCAAGAGAAATTCCCTAAGCCTTTTCTTGGCATCTGAATAATCTTGGCCTTCCCAATGGAAGTGTTCCCTGAAGGTATGCAAAGTTTCTCCAAATGAGAAATCCTCTGGGGGGGATACAGAGGGAATGGACTCCTCTGCACCAGAGTCTTCAAAAGGGGAGTAAGAATGTTCCTGTTCATCAGAGTGCTCTGATATAATGGAGCCCTGATCAGAGGAGGGGGATTCTTCCTCCACTCTGGGCCTTTTGTCTGACTTAGTGAAAGCCTTGATGGAAAAAGAAGAGGAAGGTCTGAAGACACCTTGAGAGGAGGTAGACCTGGCCACATTTTGAGATTCACCACCAAGAGTGGCTTCGGTATCTGTAGTCTGAGTGTGGGCAGAGGAGCCTGCGACCTCGGGCACAGGAGTCACCGCCAATGAAGTGTCGTCAGTAGTCAGGGGCTGCGTAGGCACCTCGCTGAGAACCGCACCACCTGTAGTCGGCTTTGGCATGGTGTCGGTAGAGGCCGCGGACCTCGTGTGTCAGTCCTTATCTTTGCGCTTTTTAGACAAAACTGGAGTCTGAGTATCCTACGACATAATAGTTAAATTTTTTGCCAAAATAATGCTGGGTGAACTCCGCCCGACGCTTAATGGTGCGTTTGTTGAATGTAGCACAAAAGCGACAGACCGAGACTTCGTGGTCTGGGCCTAAACAAGGAATACAGAGGAAATGGAAATCCTTTTGCGGTATTTGCTTCCCACATGAAATACAATTATTAACTTTGTCTGACATCGGTCTGAGGCAAGAAAAGTTTCCCCAACGGGTTACTTAGCTTTCAAGAAGACTTCGGTTGCAAAATTTTCGTAATTTCAGGAGCTGGCCGACCGGCACTTGCGAACTGCTACTGCTTCGGGCACCGTGCGGCAAGAAAGACTGAAGAAAATGGCGTCGGCTGGTTCTTTTATACCCATGTCACACTGACGTCAGGGAAGAAGCGACAACAAGCGACGCCGGACCTAGACTTTGGAATTCGGCCGACCGAGGACCCGCCTGACGGCAGGAGAACCCATCTGTTAAGACTGCAGCTGTATGCACGATGAACATCTCCAGGTTGCATCTTCCAGGCTGTACCTGGTAAGAACTCCCCTGAGAAATGCTGTAGAGGTTAAGGTAGCCCCTACTGGAATGAGTTCTGATCCCCTGTGGGGTAGGTTTTCCATGGTGCTTGTAGGAGAAATGGATGCAGTGTGCTATCCATTTGGAAATGGTTTGCTTTGAAATAACCTTGCCCGCTGCCCCTGTAGCAAAGCTGACTAGGAGCTGGTCAGATTTTCTGAAAGGTTTAGTCCTGTCAAGGTTGAACCTGAGTGTCTGTGCACGAAAAGGAGTGCAAGATCCTTTCCCCTTAACTCTGAGGATTAGGGAAAAAGGTTGGCAAATGGATGGATTGGTTTAAAGCCACACTGGATACCACCTTGGGCATAAAGGATGGGTTAGTCCTGAGGGAAACCCTGTCAGCATTGAAAATAATAAAGGGTTCCACAGCCATTAGTGCCTGTAACTCAGACAATCTTCTTGCTGAAGTGATGACTAGAAGTAAAGCGGTTTTCCAAGAGAGGAATTTTAACTCTGCTGAAGCAGCAGGTTCAAAAGGAGAAAGTGTGAGCTTCTCCAGGACAAAGTTAAGGTCCCAGGCCAGGGTGGGAGCTCTCCTAGGTGACCTTAAATTGTTAGCTAATCTCAGGAACTGTTTGATGAGTGGGTGAGAAAAGAGAGGTGGCTCAGTATTATAATGAGCTGAGATGGCAGAGGCATGACTCAGTGGATGAGAAAGGATGGGCCTCTGTGGAGCCGCTTTGCTAGTTAATCAAGGATTTGAGGTAAGGTGGGCACGGCTGTCTCCTTTCCTTGAGGCAGACTACAAGAACAAAATCTTTTCCACTTTTCAGCATATGATTTCCTAGTACTAGGCCTTCTGGCCTCAAGGATGACGTCCAGCACCTGTTTGCCGAGGGTTGCTGGTGGTGTATTCAGGGGATAAGCCAGGCTGCAAAGTTTAGAGTTTGCAGTTGTGGATGCAAAATCTGTCCCTCCTGCTGAGACAGCAGGGAAGGTGTCTGATGAAGGTGGCACTGCAGTCAGAGTGCGTAGGAGTGGGTACCAGTGCTGGCGAGGCCAGTCTGGGGCAATAAGGATTGCCCTTGGCCTGTCCCGTTTGAGGGGGCAGAGGAGGAAAGACATAAATTGAGAGATTTTCCCATGTAAAGGGTAGGGCATCCACCTTATAGGCTCTTGCTGTGAGGGTTCCTGTTGCAAAATCTGCTCAATTGGTGGTTTTTGGGGGGAGGCAAAGAGGTCCACCTCCAGTGTCTCCCACCTCTGGATTAGAAGTTTGAATGAGTTGGATTCCAGTTTCCACTCGTGTGGGTCCAGTAGATTTCTGCTCAAGTCGTCTGCCAGTGAGTTTTGTTTGCCTGGCAGGAATTGAGCTTGTAAGTGCACTTGGTTGCTCAAGGCTGTGTTCCACAGGGCCATAACTAACCTGCAGAGTGGGTAACAATGAGATCCCCCATGCTTATGTACCACAACTGTGGTGGTCTGTCTATCAGGAGCTGTCCTGGAAGGATAAGGTATTTGAAGGCTGTCAGAACATTCTGTACAACTAGGATCTCTTTTTGATTGATATGCAGGGGAATTTGTCTTGGGCACCATTTGCCTTGAGTGCATTTGCATGCCATGTGAGCCTCCCATGCATAGTCTGATGCGTCTGTTGTCAGGGTTTGGGAGGCGAGGGGTTGAATGAAAATAACTCCCATGTTGTGGTTGCATGCCTCTGCCCAACAAAGGAACTCTGCCCTTAGACAAAGTATGATAGGAATCACTATTTTCAAGGTCCTGAGAATGTTGACAGACTTTTTAAGTACCACTGAAGTTTCTTCATATGCAGTCTTGCATAGGGAATTAGCAGAATGCATGCGGCCATGAACCCTAGGGCTTGCAGCATTTTCCTTACAGACAGTTGGGTTTTGGTGGCCATTAGTTTGAAGTAGTTTGTCAAATAGACCTGCTTTTCTGGAGTGGGGAAAGCTATATGGGAAGTTGTGTTCAAGCTAGGAGAATACAATTTTTTGACTGGGCACCAGTTGTGATTTCTTTTCATTGATGGTGTACCCCCAGTGAAGTTAGGAGTCTTTTTACAAATGCAAGGTGCTGAAGTAGCAATGCCTGACTATCCGCCTGGATCAGGCAATCCGTCCAAGTATGTGTAAATTTGAATATTTCTCTGCCTGCAGTAAGCAATGGCTGGAGCCAGGCACTTTGTGAATACTCTGAGCGCAGTAGATAAGCCAAAGGGAAGTGCAGAAAACTGACAGTGCATAGAGCCTGCCCTGAAACTTAGACATTTCCTGCAAGACTCCCTTATGAAGATATGCAGATAAGCTTCTTTTAAGTCTAGGGTGACTAACCAGGCATCCTTGGCTAGCATAGGAAGAAGCTGTTGCAGTGTAAGCATTCTGAATTTAGGGACCACCAGAAAGGTTTTGAGAATTAATAGATCCAGGATAGGATGCCAAGGAGCCGTCTTTTCTGGGCACAAGGAACAGTCTGGCGTAGAAACCCTGTCCCCTTTGTTCTAATGGGACGAGTTGAATAGCCCTGATATTGAGAAGGGAAAGTACTTGCTTTTGACCCTATGCCCACTAGTTTGGAGAAGGTGTGGCAACCCGCTTGGGGTTGGCAGTTAATGGAAGTAGAATCTGTATCCCTGGGATACAATGTTTACAACCCATTGGTCCTCAGTAATGGACATCCAGTTTTTTTGCATGAAGGGCGACTTTTCCTCCTAGGGGTGCAAGCACTTGGGCATGGCTGGGAAGGATAATTGAAAAGTCAGTGAACTTTTTCCATAAGGGGGTGGCTTACCACTCCCTGTTTTTGAGGTGGGAGCACTCCATTGTTTAGATCTCTGCATACCCAGAGACTGTAGTCTTGGTGGTCTGTTTCCCCTGGGCTTGGATTGAGAAGACCGGGGAGGGACTGGAAAGAACCAGTTTTAAGGCGGCCAATTTCTACTGAATCTAGGTGGCTGCACCTGTAAAAAATCTTTGACGGTTTGCATAGATTAGCTTTTTCCTCCATCTTTTTAAGAACAACTTCTGCTTTTGTGCCAAACAAACTATCCTGATTTAATGGAGCATCTAGTAATTTTGTTTTGACATGGTCTGGCAAGATTTGTTTCTTCAGCCAAGCATGCCTTCTCAGTACAGACCCAGTGACAGTCGCCCTGCAAGATGCTTCTAAGACATCAAACCCACACTGCAAAGTAGGTTTACTAACTTGGTTTGCAGAATGCATTAACTCTTGTAAGTCTTTATTTTCTGCACAATCTGGAACTAACACCATTTTTTGTTTAATTAGTTCCATAATATGTTGCTGGTACTTTAACATGTGAAAAGTACAGTTTTGTACCTACCATAAATGTAGATGTCCGAACTGGATAGCATCTGCAGTCATAACAAATGGGTTGTCCTGTCGTCAGGCAGCCCTTCGGTCGGCCGGATTCCAAAGTCTGGGTCCGGCTTCGGCTGATGTCGCACTTCACCCGTCATCTCTGCTGGTCTTCGGGTATAAAGGCATCAGCCGACGCCATTTTCCTCAGTGTTTCTTGCCCCAGATGCCAGTTGCCCTCTTGGAAGGCTAAATTTTGGATAAATGCCAATGTTTCCAAAAAGTCGAAGGCAAACACAAAAAATAAGCATGTATGTACATATATACAAACAAATACACCATAAGAGACTCCCCCCTAGCTAGCTATTAGGAGGGTAAATACCCTAGGAGTACCACAGAGGGGAAGGAGGGTGGGTAATCCTGACTGCAGATGCTATCCAGTTCGGACATCTACATTTATGGTAGGTACAAAACTGTACTATGTCCTTCATGGATGCATCTGCAGTCATAACAAATGGGTAGAATACCATAGCCAAACTAGGGGTGGAGGAAGAAAAATTATGGTGTAGTTAGGATCCCTTGCAGTACAGCAGTGGCAAACCCTGCTCGGGATCTAGAGTATAGAGGTAAATTATAATGCTTGGCAAATGTATGCACGGAGGTCCAAGTAGCCGCCTCAATAATGTCCTTGGTTGCCACTCCTCGTAAGAAAGCTGTGGTAGTGGCTGTAGCCCTTGTAGAATGAGGTCTTATGTTTTGTGGAATTGGTTTTCCATGGTAGGAGTAACAGAATCTTATGCAATTTCCTATCCATTTGGAGATTGTCTGTTTGGAAATTGCTTTTCCTTCCCTTCCTGTTGCATAAGCTACTAAAAGCTGGTCAGTTTTTCTGTTACTTTTGGTTCTGTCCAGGTAGTAGCGTAACTGTCTATGTACATCCAAGGTATGCAGCAGTCTTTCCCCCCTGTTTTGTGGATTGGGAAAGAAGGTAGGTAGGTGGATTGCCTGGTTTAAAGACACTCTGGATACCACCTTAGGCATAAATGTAGGATTAGTTCTCATGGACACCCTATCTTGATGAAAGATTAGGAAGGGCTGCACTGCCATTAAGGCCTGTAGTTCCGAAACCCTCCTTGCTGAGGTAATTGCCAGTAGGAAAGCAGTTTTCCATGACAGGTGTTGTAGATCTGTTGTTGCTGCTGGTTCAAACGGAGGGAGTGTCAACTTTTCTAGCACAAAGTTCAAGTCCCATGCTGGTAATGGTGGTTTCCTAGGAGGTTTTACATTCTTGATCCCTCTGAGGAACTGCCTGAGTACAGGATGCGAAAAGACAGGTGGATCGAAGCTGTATTTTGCTGAAATAGCTGATGCATGTATCTTGATGGAGGAATAGGACAGGCCTGTATGTAGAAACTCTGCCAAGTACTCCAGAGTGTTAGCAATATCTATGTTCGACGCATCTTTTCCTCTTTCAGTACTCCAAATGACAAACCTTTTCCATTTTCCTGCATAGTTCCTTCTTGTTGAAGGTCTGCGGGCTTCAAGGATAATGTCTTTAACCCTTTGGGAAAGGTCTGGGTTGGTTGCTACTATGTGATGTTCCAGCCCGTCAGTTGCAAGGTTTTTAGGTTTGGATGCATGATCTTGTAGTTGTTCTGAGTTAACATCAAAGGCATCAGGGGTATTGACCACATTCTCTCCCGAGACATGCTCCTCAGTAATGGGTACCAGTGTTGTCTTGGCCAATTCGGAGCTATCAGGATTATCCTTGGACGTTCCTCTTTGATTTTCAGTAGTACCATGTGCATCAAGGGAAGAGGTGGAAATGCATATGCTGTCAGGCCTTTCCAGCTGAAGGATAGAGAGTCCACCTTCCATGCAAGTGGGTGGAATGTCCTTGTGCAGAATTTTTTGAGCTGGTGATTGAGTGGGGAAGCGAATAGATCTATTTGTGGCATTCCCCATTTCTTTGTGATGGCCTTGAAGATGTCCGGGTGTAGCATCCATTCGTGAGCATCCGAGGTGGTTCTGCTTAACATGTCTGCTAGGGTGTTCTCTTTTCCCAGCACAAATATTGCCTGTAACTGGATGTTGTAGCTGACAGCCAGATTCCAAAGGTCCAAAGTCATTCTGCATAGGGGGTATGAATGAGTGCCTCCCTGTTTGTTAATGTACCACATGACTGTGGTGTTGTCTGTCCTTATCAAATGGCCTTCTTTGAGGAATGGTCTGAATTTTTGGATTGCCAGTTTTACTGCCAGCATTTCTTTTTGGTTTATGTGCAGGTGCAGCTGGTCTTGAGTCCACAATCCTTGTATGCATTTGTCCAGCATGTGCGCCCCCCATCCTAGGTCTGAGGCGTCCATTGTGATGGTTTGGCTTGCTCGAAAGTTGTGGAAGGGTAAGCCTGGGTTTGCCTGGCATGCTTGAGCCCACCATAGGAACTCCTGTTTTAGGCAGGGGATTAGTGGGATTTCTGTTTCTAAGCTGTGCCTGTGCTGAGACCATAAATTCTTTAGGTACCACTGTAGCTTTCTCATATGCAGTCTGGCATGTGGGACCAAGATTATGCATGATGCCATGAAGCCCAAGGCCTGCAGAACTTTTCTTGCTGTTAGTTTGTTCTGCTTTGTTAATGTCAAGAAGTAAAGAGGAGTTCTTTTGTTTTTCTGCAGTTAGGAATGCCATTTGTTTTACTGTGTCCAATTCAGCCCAAGAATGTTCTTGTTTGGGATGGTATCAGCCTTGACTTTTGTAAATTGACTGTGTATCCCAGGGCTTGTAGCAAGTAAATGACCCTTTGTAAATCTGTTGTCAGCTTGCTTTTGTTTTCCGCTTGTAACAGGCAGTCGTCCAGGTATGGATAAATTTGGATTCCCTGTAGTCTGCAGTGAGCGATTACTGATGCCAGGCATTTTGTGAATACTCTGGGCAGTAGATAAGCCAAAGGGCAATGCTGAGAATTGATAATGCTCTGATCCTGCAAGAAATCTGAGGTATCTTCTGCAATTTGGTCGAATGGGGACGTGCAGTTATGCCTCCTTGAGATCTAGAGTTACCAGCCAACACTCCTTGCCCAGCATGGGAAGAAGTTGCTGTAGGGTCAGCATTTTGAATTTCGGGACAATGATGTATGTGTTTAAGACGGACAGGTCGAGAATAGGTCTCCAACTTTTCTCTTTTCTTGGTACTAGGAAGAGTCTGGAGTAGAATCCTTTGCCCTGTTCTGTTATTGGTACTCTTTCCACAGCTCTCATCTTTGTTAATTCCGCTATCTGCTGTAGAGCTTCTATTTTTTGATTTGGAGGTAGGTTTGGCATTCCTCTTTGTACTGGTAAGGTGTGGAAGTGGAACCGGTAGCCTTGGTCTATGGTTTGCAAAATCCACTTGTCTTTTGTGATATAGTGCCAATTTTTCGAAAATAAGGCTAACTTTCCGCCTAAAGGTGCTGCTATTTGCTTCCTGGTAGGCGGTATCAGAGACAAGTCACTGTGATTGTCCTGTTGCAGTGGCAGTGGTTGTGTCTGTGCCTCGGTTATTGCCTTGCCACTGTCGTCCTCTGTAGGCACCTCCTCTGGATTGATTTCTGCCTCTAGAACGTCTATTCCTGCCCCTTTGGGATCTTGTGGAGTCAGGAAAGGACCAATTTTTGGCAGGCCAGTTCCTGCTAAACCTTGGGGGCTGAACCTGTAAGAAATCTTTAACTGTTTGTACAGATTTTGCCTTTTCTTCCATTTTCTTCATTACTTGCTGGGCAGGTGTACCAAATAGACTGGCCTTATCCATAGGAGCATCTAATAGCTTTGCTTTAACATGATCCGGTAAGACCTGTTCTTTCAACCATGCATGCCTTCTTATCACTGTGCCAGTCATGGCTGATCTAAATGAAGCCTCCAGTGCATCATAGCCACATTTTAAGGAATGGTTACTAACCTGTTGGATGTTATTCACCATTTCTAATACATATTTCTTATCTAAGGATTCATCAGAGGACAGTTTTTAGTTAACTGATCAAGCATAAACTCTTGGTATTGGATCATATGAAACTGACAGTTTAAAGCTCTAGCTGAGAGAGTAGCAGAGGTGTAAACTTTTTCCCCATCTCTCTAAGGACCTGGATTCCCTTTCAGAAGGAATAGGGTTTTGCTGTGGTCGAGGCTACTGCCTTAGGCCCCTGGGATATAGTTTCGGGATCTGCAAGTGGGGCCTTGTATAGGTGGTGATGAGTGTCTGGCACCCTGTAAAATCTATCTGGTTTGGCAGGGGCTGGAGGTAAAGAATCAGGAGCAGTGCAAACATCATTAAATGCATCATCCACAACAGGCAGTACAGGAGGTATAGCTAAGGGCCTATGTTGTGGTAAGTGCAGAAAAGTCCTAAGCCTTTTTCTTGAATCTGAGAAATCTTGTCCCTGCCATTGGAATTGTTCTCTCATGGCATGTAAGGTTTCCCCAAAGGAAAATTCCTCTGGTGGAGAGGCAGCTGGAATGGATTCTTCAGCATCGGAATCTTCATAAGTAGAAAAAGGAGCCTCTGGCTGGTCTGTAATGTCCGAGTCATCCGCAGAATCATCAGAGGACACTGGCTCGGGGGGCTGTGCTCTAGGTCTCTTTTCTGGGGGCTGAGAGGCCCTGTCTGGGTGAGATTGGGATCCCCTAATTAAGGATATTAAATCTTCTGCCAGAGTAAGCATTTGTGAACTTGAAGTGGGCCTGTGTGAAGGGAGCTTAACAGGCACTGATTTAGCAGATTTGGCTGCTTTAGCCCTGGCAAAGGCCTTAATAGACATGGCTGCAGGAGGCCTAGCAGCACCACGTGTTGGGGTAGAGACATCCAAAGGGATGGTGTCTGATAAATCACTAGGAATCACAGTTGTAGGCAAAATTTCTGAGGCCGATTCAACTAAGGTAGCAGGAGCCTCAGTAGTAGTCATGGATTCGGCTGAAGATTGACCGGTTTTCTCGGTTTCGGCCGAAACCGAGACACTCGCGGCTTGCTTAACCGTGGTTTCGGCCGAAACCGCGGACCGCGAGTGTCAGTCTTTTTCTTTGCGTTTTTTAACAATTTGGGTAGTCGGAGGATCCGACGGCATAATGTACGCAAAATCTGAGCCGAAAAACTGTTCAGCAAACTCCGACCGACGCCTAAGCGTTCGTCGGTTGAAGGAAGCACAGGCCGAACAGGCTGCTACGTCGTGGTCTGGGCCTAAGCAAGGCAGACAGTAAGAGTGGAAATCTTTATGAGGTATTTGTTTCCCACAAGTTAAACAGTTATTGACTTTTTCTGACATCGGCTGAGGCAAGAAAGAGTCCCCAACGGGGTACTTAGCTTTTTAGAAGTCTTCGAAGTAGTATTCGGTAGAAGTAATCTCTGGATCTGACCGACCGGCACTTGCGAACCGCTTCTGCTTCGGGCGCCACGCGGCAAGAAAGACTGGGAAAATGGCGTCGGCTGATGCCTTTATACCCGAAGACCAGCAGAGATGACGTTGGGTGAAGTGCGACATCAGCCGAAGCCGGACCCAGACTTTGGAATCCGGCCGACCAAAGGGCTGCCTGACGACAGGACAACCCATTTGTTATGACTGCAGATGCATCCATGAAGGACATCTGGCAATTCAAAACCCTGATGGCAAGAGTTGCAGAGGTATATACCTTCTTATCCCATCTGTCTAAAGTTCTTGAATCCATGTCTGAAGGGGTAGGGTTTTTGGCTGTAGTAGCCCTAATGCCTTAGCTAAAAACAAAGTTGTCAGTTTAATACAAACATCGGCAGGTTGGAATACACCCTCAGAAGCAGATGCCTGCACAGCGGCTCCGGACCCATCCAAGGTAGAGACAGCCACCAGTTCCACAGTCGAAGCATCTCACAGCATACAGGACTCTGAATGGGTCTCAGCAGAGGCCTGTGAATCTGCAGAAGCAGGTATCAAGGACTGCGAAGGCACCACATTGAGTACCAGCGGACTGGCTATCGGAAGTGTTGTCGACAGTTTTGGACCTATGCGGTCTGTCTCTGTCTTTAGCCTTACGTTTTTTCAGAAGATAAGTAGTCAGATGGCTTATCGAAGCCATTTTGGAATACGAAGAAAAGAGCAAAAGAATGTAGTGACAAAGATAGCCAGACGAAGAATAGTTTGGGCACAAAACCGACAGCACGAGATGTCGTGGTCTGGGCCTAAACAGGTGACGCAGTAAGAATGAAAATCTTTGTGAGGTATTTGCTTTCCATAGGCAAGACAATTGTTAACTTTTTCTGACATCGGTTAGAGCAAGAAAAAAGGATCCCCAACGGGGTACTTGGCTTTAGAAGACTTCAGGTCTGAAACTCGAAAAACAAAAATTTCAGGTAGCGGCCAACCGGCACTTGTGAACTGCTTCTGCTTCGAGCTCCTCCAAGGCAAGAAAGACTGATGTAATGGCATCAGCTGCATGTTTTATAACCCTGACGACATGGAGGAGGTGACAGCGTCCGAAGCAGAAATCCAAAGATTCTGGTATTCGGGCCGACTGAGGGCTACCTGCAGGCAGATAACTCAAGTGTGATGACTGCAACAGTGAAACAAAGAACCATCCCTGGTTCTGCGGGCCATCTCTGCCTCTAGGACAGCATCTTTCATTAGAACTTCTCCCACTGCCCCAAGGAGAGTCCATACCACGTATACCCTGGAAAGGCCTCTGGGACTTTTTGAACCACATGTTCCCACTCCTCTGATTCCGGAGATAGGTCGTTGGAGAAGCAGAAAAATGTATGCCCACTGCATACAGGGTCTTTCCATCTTTCTCACACCTGGACAGAGTTTCCTTAACTCTGGGGCTGAACAAGGAGGATCCATCAAAGGAAGCACTGACGAAGGAAGACGAATGGCTCTGCAAACTCACACAGGCGCATCCAAGCATGTCGTTGAATTGCAACACCTGAACCTGCTGACCAGGGCACCCCCTACAGCTGCATGTGCAATTATCCTCATGGACGAATTAGAGACACTTCAGGGTAGTTAACTGGGAGGCTACTTTTTCTTGGAACCCTCAGGTACTGCTCCTGTTAGGTATCAGACCGCTCCTCGACCAGACCCCACTGGAGCCTAGTAAAAAGTGCCAAAAATTTAAAGGACCCAATGGCAAAGGTCGATGCTTAAACCCGCTTCCCAATCTGTCCAATTCTCTCGACTCCTGGTTAGGGGGATGAACAGTGGAACTTTCTTCAGCCAGTTCCTTTTTAGTGGCAGCCACTACTACCATAGCATCTACTGCTACTCCTTTCGCCCAGTACTGATGAACCTCGGGAGTGGAAAGTATTTTACCTGATCTCAGTGGAATCAGTTCCATCGAATCATGGTCCTTCCAAGCCTGGTAAGCTATCAATTTAATGAGATAGTCAGTGGGAAGGGTCACACAGGAAATAGTCAGTGGGAAGGGTCACACAGGAAGTAGATGAGTGAGCTCCTAAGGCCTGCAAATACACAAATTCCTCGGAGTTAGGGTCTTCGGGCTTCCAGTCACCCCTTTAAGGATCTCCAAAATGTCTCCAAAGGAGATGTCTTCTGGGGATCACCGGGAGGTATCCACTCCCTCATCGAAATAAGTGTCCTCGGTGACTGACTCTTCAATTGAGTCCAGTTGCTTCCTCTTACGCAATTTCTTCCAAGAGGCCTCTTCAGTGGGAATATCTGAAGACTCTGAAGAGGGGTGACCCTTGGTCAGTATTTCTCGCATCCTTGGAGCTCGCTGTCTGGTATGGAGGTTGCTCGGAGCTTCAGGTAAGCAGGGATCAAGGAGTGAGACTCCAGTAACACAGGAGCCACCTGGAAGAAGAGGTGGCCAAAGCTCTCTCCACAGCTTGAAAGGCAGGCCCCCCTGAGGAGAGATGGGAGCCCGGAACAAAGACAGAAACTCAGAACTGGGGTCACACCCCACCCTGAGAGACCCACCTTCAAAGCCGGAGCAAAGGAATGACCTGCAGCCGGCACAGCCCAAAGCACTAAGGTCAGCTTTGAATAAAAAACAGGGGTCTACTCAAACCCTCCGGACAGGCAGTGGAGGCCCAATCCCGGGGACCCATCGGGTCCAAAGGCACCGAGAGACTCAGAGCCATGCCCAGAACCAAAGACAAGGAAGTTATTGGCACAGAGGCCACAGGAGTCTGTATGGATGGAATAGACAGCTCTAAAGCCTGCAGAGAGGTCAGGGGAGGAGTATATGTGGGGGGTACTGGAAGAAAATTCCCCTGCACCAAGAGGGAGAGGGGGCTGAGAAGATGGGGGAAGACCCCTAGCTGTCAGAAGCTGATCCACCATCCTCACTATATCAACTTCAGGGAGACTCCTGGTGGAGGGAATGGACAACCCAGGGGGAGATTCAGGTCTCTCTATAAAGGGCTAGTAAGTTGACCAACTAAGGGGTTGATCAATGGGGAATATGTAGTCCCATGTGTAAAGAAAGATTCGGTCTTCAGCACTGGGGAAGAAGGCAGGAGCTGCGGGGCCCACAGGAGATGTCAGTACAGACGTGGTAACTAAAATAGTCTGTGCCAACATAAGAGTAGTTATTGGAATCTATGTTGATGGCACCGATGTAGAGGTTGATGCAGAGGACTCGGTGCATTCTGAAATTTTTGGAACCTTAGATTTCAGTTCTGAAGAGGAACCAGATGAAAGGTATTTGTTTTTTTAGATGTCACTGCAGATGGAGACGGCACAGAAAAATGAGTTGCATAAAATCTTACCATAACCATAGATGTCCTTCTCTTCCATGTTGCAATATTCTTGTTGTGGGATTTCCTGCCCTCAGGCGACTCGTACGTCAGCTCCTATACAAAAGCTTCAGCTTGGCTGCTGCATGGGACGTCACACGTAGGGCCATAAACCGTAAACCATAAAAAAAGAAAACGCACGCTGTCACAAAGACAAAAAGGGGCAGACAAGGTTCAGATACTACGGAATCAATTAAGGAAGGCAAAGGGTTAGAAAAATTGTAATAAAACTGTAAAATGTACTTAGCTGTGAGACAGTTGACTGACATGTCTTGCCTATAAGAGTGGAAAACGAGATCAGAGGTAATGCAGAGGGGCATTAAGGGGTAGACTATTAGCTGAAGAGTTTTTTTTTTTGGTGGACGCGAGCTATACAACGGCCGGATCAGTTCCAGGGATCGGAACCGCAACCCATCAGTCAAGAATAGATGAAGATTGACATCATCAGACAACAGGTTACAGCAACACTCCAAGACCTTCCTTTTTTTCCCTATTAAGGCATTAAAGACATTCAAATACTTTAACCAAACACTAAAATGATTGCGCTTGTATACCACTACTATGGATTAGAAAGAGAGACACTGCAAAAACTGATGCAATATTTCAACAAAGAACTGGCCCAAAGACAGGCCAGAAAGTTAAAAGCAAAATTTCATAATTACTGTACTAACAAAATTGTAAGAAAGTGGTCTATCCTCTGTAATGAGGAGTACTCAGCAGATAAAACGTTCCCAAGCTGGATGGAACTTTGCCCTCTCTTTCTATTCGTCATTAAGAATGCTTGTCTGAAAACCGCCTGTGAAATCACTTTAGCAAGAGAGAAAAGTGGAGAAAGGGCAAAGGAACAATTAGATTACACTGAAAAGATTTTGCAAACCCAAAAGATGTCCAAGATGAACTGCACATAAACACCCTTAGCAGCCCTAAATGCATTCTTTCAAAACACCCACATCAACACATACATCATCTCATGGAGCCTCTACTTCTAATCATGTAAGGTACGCCACTACATAATCCAACATTCTTGTCAACAAAGACTCCAATGTTAGATGCACTGATGTCCCTCTTACCAGGCTAATCAAGGAAAAAGTTAGTCGGTTGCTTAGTTGCTTATCAAGGGCCAGGCTCCACCCCAATACACTCGAACTTAGGTCATTAGACCACAGGTACCAGTATGACTGTCATAATCCATACGCATGTAAACGACCTTAGACTATATGGACAGAGACATAATAGCGCTCTCAGAATGCACGTCCGAGGCTGGTATGAGAGCCTAGCATTGAACAACATATCTTCTCCAAGGATGATGCCACAATATGAACAGAAGATGACTGACTAATAACTGGATTAGTCTCTGGTGTCATTCTAAGGAAATGCAATATTTCACAGCATATAAGGAGATGGTCAACAGACCACATTGCTTTGCAAGAGAACGTGCTTTGCAAGAGACATTCTGCACATCTCTCCTCTAAGCTTTCAAATATTAGCTAAAACATGCACCAGCCCTCCACAGTGCCTTTTTTAGGCAATGCCAAACTGAAAGTACTTCAGATGGAATAAACCAAAACCATAGGTTTATAGGTTCATAGGTTCATACTAGGCTATCTGCCCTGGGGCATTTATAAGCCTAGCCCGATTGGGTTTGGCTTACGCCACCCCTTGATTTGAGTACACTGTGCCCTTTCTAAAGTTTAGTTTACTGTGCCTCTGTCTAATAGTGACACGGAAGTAATCCCCGGGACAAACCTAAGATCCCCCATCCACTCATCAAGATTCTTCTTGAAGAGAGTCAGTGAGGTGCTCTGCCTAACATGAATTGGAATTCTATTCCAGAGCGAAGGGAGCCTCTGGGTTATGAATCTGTCCCTCCAGCATGTTCTATTTATTTCTGTGCTGAGGTTCAAGTCCCTCGAGCACGTGGCTCTAAGGGATTTAGATTTACTGAGGTGGAGCATGTCCATTAATTCTGGGTTGGACATAGCTTTATATGTCAGACATAAATTGCCTCGAAGTAGGCGGTATGCAACGGAGTAGAGCTGGAGTTTTTTTTAACCGAGCAGCATATGGCATCTGTTTGAGTCCTTTGATTCTCCTGGTGAGGTACTTTTGGGGTCTTTCTAATTGCTGCAGGTTTCGGGTATGGTACATCCCAAAGGGGGCATTGTATTCTATGATGGGCCTGATGAGGGATGAATAAAGGGGCACGATTACCTCTCTTGATCTAGATGCAAATCCTTTCATGATGAGGTGGGCTATGTAGAAGATCTTTCTAACCACTTTGGCAATGTGGTTGTCAAAGGAGAGATTGCTATCAACTTGGGTCCCCAGATCCCTAATTACTTTCTCTGTACTTAATGGGTTAACACCTATGTGGTAATTTGTGGGCACACTGTTTTTGCCAAAGGGTACGACTATACACTTTTTGGCATTTAGCTTTAGACCATGGCTCTGGCACCAGTTATCCGTCTCTGCGAGACCTTTTTGAAGGATGTTTGGGACAGCTGGAGAGTCGATTATGGCACCCAGTTTGCAGTCATCTGCGAACTTGGTGAGCCATAGTCCTCCCACATTGGCCTGTACCTCAGAAAAGTAAATACCGAACAAGAGAGGTCCCAGGACAGAACCTTGTGGGACGCCACTCGTGACCGGTTTCGAGTTTGACATGGCTCCAGCAACTCTCACTCTGTGGGTTCTGTCTTGAGCCAGTTTGCGACCCACCTTGTGACATAGGGGTTTATATTTAGGCTGGATAGCTTATCTATGATGCCAGAGTGGGGTATGGCGTCAAATGCCTTTGCGAGGTCCAGATAGGCTGTGTGGACTACCTTCCCTTCATCTATGGCCTTGGTGATTGTTTCGAAGAGGTCGACCAGGTTCAAAAGGCAGGATCTGCCCTTGACGAAGCCAAATTGGGTAGGATCTAGTATCTGTAGGTCCCCAATGTCTTTGTTTATGAGTTCCATGATGATCCTCTCCATAGCCTTGCATACTAGGCTAGTCAGGCTTATGGGGCGATAGTTTCCAGGGTCCGCAGAGGCGCCACCTTTGTGGAGTGGGACCACTGTTGCTGTACGCCATTCTTTGGGCACATATCCTGTACTGAGGATGAGATTGTACAGCAGTTTTACTTGAGGGATTAGTTCTTCTTGGGTGATGCTGCTCAATGCTAAGAGTCCAAACAAAAAACACTGCTCTCTACAAGCTCTCCTCATCCTAAAGAATACCGACATATGTGCAGTAAATGACGTATGATTTAAAGCGGAGGACAGTGCACAAGCAGTGCAAGGCTATAATACCCACTATACATTCAGACCAGAAAGACAGGGACTAGAGGTGGAGGTCTCTCAATTTACTTAAAAAATAAACACTTCAAGGCTGATCAAACAGGACAATTCACTTGAGCTTCTCCACATTCAAATCACCACAGGCAAAATCCAAAACTATTTCCCTATATTTAAACTTACTGAAACTACTCACCATCCAACCCAATACCATATTAATGGGTGACTAACTATCCCACTATTAAATGGGAATCGTACACACCACCAAACGTACAGGCAGAGATTCTCAAACTTTGTAAACACAAACTCCCTGGACCAGGCTTGTCAGTACACCAACAAGGGGTGCAAACATACTGGATCTGTTCTTCACTAATATGGGAGAGTGCTGCAACCCCCATAGTGCAATGTCTTCTCTGGTAAGGTCAGATCACAAAATGGTCCCCTTTGAAGTAAAAAAACTAAAGTGAAATGTATCAAAATGTCAAGCTCCCATAAACCCAGAGAACACTGCTGCCTACTTGGAATTGTTCAAAGAAACCCTATGCATGCGAATAGCTGCACAAAGGCAGCTATACCCATCAAGTAGCAGTTCAGAACTACCTCAAAAAGCCACCCTGCTGGAATCACATCATTAGACTGTATGAGAGGGAAGAAAACCATGGCAAAAATCAGGAGTGTAGCACCCAACAGGATAAAAGCAATCTAATCAAACTGAACAAACAATTTTGAAAACAACTAAAGTCTACCAAAACAAAATTTGAAGTTATTTTGGCCTCCCAGGTCAAGGGCAACCACAAGGCATTTATTAGCCATGTCCACAACCTCAAAGGCAATACAAACTTGTGTGCAGAGGTCATTGTTAATGGATCCACCTATACTGAACCTGAAGTTCAAATGTACAGGATATGAAATGGGATGAAGCAACTGCCACAGAAATAGAAACAAAATTTAGAAAAGCTCCTTATTGGAAAACCCCAGGCCCAGATGCAGTATCTAACTTCTGGCTAAAAGTATTAACATCTTTACATGAAGATTTAGCCATGACAAAGAACAATTTACATGTGCATCCTGAAGAGATGCCAACCTGGATAACAGGAAAAACAATACTCCTTACGAGCGAACCTGCACACTATCCTAAAATCTATAGGCCAGTAAAGTACAGTTTTGTACCTACCATAAATGTAGATGTCCGATAGGTATGCATCTGCAGTCATCACATATGGGTTGTCCTGCCTCAGGCAGCCCTTCGGTCGGCCGGATTCCAAAGTCTGGGCCCGGCGTCGGCTGATGTCGCCCCCTCCCCGACGTCAGAGCGCCTGGGGTATAAAAGTGTCAGCCGACGCCATCTTCCTCAGTGTTTCTTGTCCCAGATGCCAGGTGCCCTCAAAGGAAGGCTAAATTTGGAGAAATGCAATAAATTTAAAACATGCACAGAAATATATATATATATATATATATATATATATATATATATAAAACAAATACACCATAATAGATAACCCCAGCTAGCTATGAGAGGGAAAAGTACCCAATAAATACCAAAGAGGGGAAGGAGGGAGGGTAAACCTGACTGCAGATGCATACCCATCGGACATCTACATTTATGGTAGGTACAAAACTGTACTATGTCCTTCAAGGATGCATCTGCAGTCATCACATATAGGTAGAATACCATAGCCAATCTGGGGGTGGAGGATCTATTTAAAGGATAGTGTAGCTAAAATGCCCTGCAGGACTGCCGTAGCAAAGCCTGCTCTGGATCTGGAATATAAAGGTAAATTGTAATGCTTGGAAAATGTATGCACGGAGCTCCATGTAGCAGCTTCTAAAATGTCCTTGGTAGCCACCCCTCTTAAGAAGGCTGTGGAGGTGGCTGTGGCTCTGGTGGAATGAGGTCTAATGTTAGCTGGCACAGTTTTTCCATGAAAGGAATAACAGAAACGAATGCAATTCCCTATCCATTTTGAAATTGTCTGTTTGGAAATTGCTTTTCCTTGTGCACTAGCAGCATATGCTACCAACAGTTGGTCAGTTTTTCTGTAGCTTTTAGTTCTGTCCAAGTAGTAGCGCAACTGTCTGTGTATGTCCAGAGTGTGCAGAAGTTTCTCCTCTTTGTTTTGTGGATTTGCAAAGAAGGTAGGCAGGTGAACAGCTTGGTTTAATGAGACCCTGGATACCACCTTTGGCATAAATGAAGGATTGGTTCTCAATGAGACTCTGTCCTGATGAAAAATAAGAAATGGCTGTACTGCCATAAGGGCCTGTAACTCAGATACTCTTCTTGCTGAGGTTATGGCCAGAAGGAAGGCGGTCTTCCAAGACAGGAACTGTAGTTCTGCAGATGCTGCTGGTTCAAAGGGAGGCAGAGTTAGCTTTTCCAACACGAAGTTAAGGTCCCAAGTAGGCACTGGAGGTTTCCTTGGAGGATTGATGTTTTTAATTCCTCTTAGAAACTGTCTTAGGAGAGGATGAGAAAAAACAGGTGGATCAGTATTGTACTCTGCTGAAATTGCTGAAGCATGAATTTTAATGGAAGAGTAAGACAGGCCATTGTGGAGCATTTCTGCCAGGTATTCCAGGATATGTACCATGTTCATCACTGTCGCATCTAGGCCCTCTGTGGTGCTCCAAGTGTGAAATCTTTTCCATTTTGCTGAATATGCCTTTTTTGTAGAAGGCCGGCGAGCTTCCATGATGATATCCTTCACTCTCTTGGATAGCTTATCCTGAGGAGGGGTCAAGGTATTTTCCAGGCTGTTAGTTGCAAGGTTTTCAGGTTGGAATGCAGAGTTTTGTAACTGTGCTGTGTCAGGAGAAGTGGCCATTGAGGAAGAGGCCATGGTTTCGTGCGTGACATGCTCTAACAGTGGGTACCAGTGCTGTCTTGGCCAGTCCGGAGCTATCAGAATCACTTTTGGCTGCTCTGTCCTGATCTTCAGTAAGACCTTGGTCATTAATGGAAGAGGTGGAAATGCATACACTGTTAGAGATCTCCAGCTGAAAGATAGGGCGTCCACTTTCCATGCTTGTGGGTGGTATGTCCTTGAGCAGAATTTCTTCAGCTGATGATTGTGGGGGGAGGCAAAAAGATCTATGTCTGGCCTTTCCCATGATTGTGTTATCTGTAGGAAGATGTCTGGGTGCAGCATCCATTCGTGTGCATC
Organism: Protopterus annectens; assembly: GCF_019279795.1. NCBI lineage: Eukaryota > Metazoa > Chordata > Ceratodontiformes > Protopteridae > Protopterus > Protopterus annectens. The sequence continues at coordinate 862,018,407 of NC_056746.1, read as the reverse complement.
CATGATATTTCTGCTTAAGCTGTCCGCCAGTATATTGTCTTTTCCTGGCACAAACTGGGATTGCAGCTCTATATTGAGTTTCAAGGAAAGTTCCCAGAGATTCATTGCCAGTCTGCAAAGAGGGTAGGAATGGGTGCCTCCTTGCTTGCTTATGTACCACATAACTGTGGTGTTGTCTGTCCTTATTAGCAGGTGGCCTTGATGCAGAAAGAGTTTGAAGGCCTCGATTGCATGCATCACTGCCAGCATTTCCTTTTGGTTTATGTGCATGCGTAGCTCCTTTTGTAACATAGTCCTTGAATACATCTGCCCTCCATGTGTGCTCCCCAACCATGGTCTGAAGCGTCCGTTGTAATGGTTTGGCTGGCTATTGGCTAGCTGAAGGGCAGACCCCTGTTTGACTGGCTTGCTTGAACCCACCACAGAAATTCCTTTTGGAGGCATGGAATGAGTGGGATCAAAGTTTCTAAGCTGTGACTGCGCTGAGTCCATAAACTCCTTAGGTACCACTGTAGTTTCCTCATATGCAGCCTTGCTTGTGGAATCAGAAGAATGCAAGATGCCATGTAACCCAGGGCCTGCAGGATTTTCCTTGCAGTCAGCTGAGTTTGTCTTGTCAGATTCTTGAAGTAATCCGGTAGTTGTCTTTGTTTTTCTTCTGTGAGAAAAGCCATTTGGGTGGTTGTGTCTAGATCCGCACCCAGAAAAGTTATTCTTTGGGATGGAACAATTCTTGATTTGTGAATGTTGACTGTATATCCCAAGGCCTGCAGTAGGTGGATGGCATAATTCAAGTCCTTTACCAAAGTTTGTTGTCTGTCCGCTTGTATAAGGCAATCGTCCAGATATGGGTATATTTGAATCCCCTGAAGTCTGCAGTGTGCAATTACTGATGCCAGGCATTTCGTGAATACTCTGGGCGCAGTAGGTAAGCCAAAGGGCAATGCTGAGAATTGATAATGCTCTGAACCTGCAAGAAATCTGAGGTGTCTTCTGCAACTTTGTCTGATAGGGACATGCAGGTATGCCTCCTTGAGGTCTAGAGTCACCAGCCAAGACCCCTTGCCAGGCATGGGAAGGAGTTGCTGTAGAGTCCAGCATTTTGAATTTTGGCACAATGAGATAAGGATTCAGTGCGGACAAGTCGAGAATAGGCCTCCATTGATTTTCTTTTCTTGGAACAAGGACTAGTCTGGAATAAAATCCTTGGCCTTGATCTGAAAGAGGAACCTTTTCTATAGCTTTCATTTGCATTAAGTTGGAGATTTGTTTCAAAGCCTCTGCCCTTTGATTTGGTGGCAGGTCTGGCATGCCTTTTCTTTTTGGCACTGTGTGAAAATGGAACCTGTATCCTTTGTCTATTATTTGCAGTGTCCATTTGTCTCTTGTAATACTGTGCCAATTTTCTGAGAATAAAGAAAGCTTTCCGCCCAAAGGTGCTTCTAATTGAGCCCTGGTTGGCGGAGTCCAAGCAAAGTCATTGAGTCTGTCCTTGTGCAGCAGTTGTAGGTCCTGCACTACCTCTCTGGTTGGGAGGCTGCCATTGACGTCCTCTGCAAGAGCCTCTAGGCTTTCCCTCTACCTCTGGCACGCCTGTTCTTACCTCTCTGAAATCTTTCTGTGTCCGGAAAGGACCAATTCTTGGTAGGCCAATTTCTGCTGAATCTTGGTGGTTGCACTTGTAGAAAATCTTTGACTGTTTGTACAGATTTTGCCTTTTCCTCAAATTTCTTTAAGACCTCCTGAGCAGTGGAGCCAAATAACTTTTGCTTTTCCAGTGGAGCATCCAGAAGCTTAGCTTTAACATGGTCTGGCAGAGATTGTTCCTTCAGCCAAGCATGCCTACGTATGACTGCACCTGTCATAGCTGACCTACGTGAAGCTTCCAATGCATCATAACCACACTGTAAGAAATGGTTGCTAACCTGCTGGGAGTTATGTACCAGATCCTGAAGTGATTTGCGATCTAGGGGTTCAGGTGAAGACAGTTTCTTATGCAATTCATCTAACAAATACTCTTGGTACTGTATCATATGAAATTGACAATTTAATGCCCTCATAGAAAGAGTAGCAGAAGTATACACTTTTTTACCCCATCTCTCTAAAGCCCTGGACTCCCTTTCAGAGGGGAGTGGATTTTTAGTAGTGGCAGCTGCAACCCCTTTAGGGCCCTGGGAAATAGTTTCTGGATCAGCAGAGTGGGCCTTGTAAAGAAAAAGATGAGAGTCCGGGACCCTGTAGTACCTATCGGGTTTGACAGGGGCCGGAGGAAGAGTGTCAGGGGTTATGCTAGACTCAGAGTACACATCATCAATGACATTCAAAACAGGAGGAATAGCCAAAGGTCTATGCTGAGTTAAATGCAGAAAAGTTCTTAATCTTTTCCTGGAATCAGAGAATTCCTGGCCCTGCCATTTGAAATGCTCTCACATAGTGTGAAGGGTCTCCCCGAAGGATAGTTCTTCAGGAGGGGAGGACGAGGGGATTGATTCCTCTGCATCAGAATCCTCGTAGGCCGAAAAAGCCTCCTCCTGGTAGTCCGAGAGAGCAGAGCCATCAGAGGCCTCCTCTGAGGAGTGGGGATCAGAGGGCTCAACCCTGGGCCTTTTGTCTAGAGGAGGTTGAGAGCCCCTGTCCGGATGGGGTTGAGAGCCCCTAATTAAGGAAATAAGGTGCTCTGCTAAAGTTAGAATCTGTGAACTTGTAGAGGGTCCCTGAGGAATAACCCTGGGAGGCATAGCTTTTGTATGTTTAGCAGCTTTAAGCCCTGGTGAATGCCTTTATGGACATGGATGCAGGAGGCCTAGCTGCACCACGTGCTGGTGTAGTTTTGTCTAGAGGAATGGTGTCGGAAATTTCCAAGACACCAGTTTCCGAAGGAAATTCAATAACCGACTCAGCAAAGGCCTCCGGGGCCGAGGTTGTCGGTTGAGTGGTTTCGGGGGTCGGAAGTACCAAGGACTCTGTTTCAGCCGAGACCGAGACACTCGTGGTAGGCCTGGCCGTGGTTTCAGCCGAAACCGCGGCCCGCGTGTGTCGGTCCTTGTCCTTCCGTTTCTTTGTTAAATGTGAAGTCGGAGTCTCCGACGGCATATTGTATGAAAAACCAGCCCCAAAAAATTCCTCTGCAAACTCCGCCCGACGTCTAAGAGTGCGTCGGTTGAAGGAAGCACAGGCTGAACAGGCCGAGACATCGTGGTCTGGGCCTAGGCAGGGGGAGGCAGTAAGAGTGGAAATCCTTATGAGGTATTTGTTTCCCACAAGTTAAGCAATTATTAACTTTATCTGAAGAGTCCCCAACGGGGTACTTGGATTTTGAAGTCTTCGGTAGCTGAATTACAGGAGCTGGCCGACCGGCACTTGCGAACTGCTTCTGCTTCGGGCACCACACGGCAAGAAAGACAGAGGAAGATGGTGTCGGCTGACGCTTTTATACCCCAGGCGCTCTGACATCGGGGAGGGGGCAACATCAGCCGACGCCGGGCCCAGACTTTGGAATCCGGCCGACCGAAGGGCTGCCTGAGGCAGGACAACCCATATGTGATGACTGCAGATGCATCCTTGAAGGACATCAGATGGGTTTTCCTGCCGTCAGGCGGGTCCTCAGTCGACCGAATTCCAAAGTCTAGGTCCGGAGTCGGATGTCGTTGCTTCTTCCCTGACGTCAGTGCGACAGGGGTATAAAAGAACCAGCCAACGCCATTTTCTTCAGTTTTTCTTGCCCCAGATGTCAGGTGCCCCCAGAAGGAAGGCAATACATAAATTTATGTAATAATGCAAAGCAATATAATAAAAAAAACAGTAGTTGCAAGCAAATACACCATAAAAGAATACCCCAATCAGGTTGTAAGAGGAGGTGTTGGCCATTAGGCCTGTCCCAAGAGGGGAAGGAGGGAGGGAAACCTGGACTGCAGCTGTATTAGCACTCGAACATCTACATTTATGGTAGGTACAAAACTGTACTATGTTCATCGTGCATACAGCTGCAGTCTTAACAGATGGGTAGAATCCCAAAGCTAAGAAAGGGGTGGTAGGCACTAGGTGGAACCAGGATGCCCTGCAAGACTGCAGTGGCAAAGCCTGCTCTAGATTTGGAGTATAATGGTAGGTGATAATGCTTAGAGAAAGTATGTACAGAGCTCCAAGTGGCAGCTTCCAAAATATCTTTGGTAGGAACCCCCCTGAGGAAAGCTGCAGAGGTAGCTGTGGCCCTTGTGGAGGGAGATCTGATGCCTGCAGGTACAGTTTTACCATGAAAAGAGTAACAAAAGCGTATGCAGTGGGCTATCCATTTTGAGATTGTCTGTTTGGAAATAGGCTTCCCTTGAGCTGCTGTAGCACAGGACACAGAGTTGCTCTGATTTTCTGAAAGGCTTTGTTCTGTCCAAATAATAACGTAGCTGTCTGTGAATGTCCAAGGAGTGTAGTAGTCTCACCCCTTTGTTTTGAGGATTAGGGTAAAAGATAGGTAAGTGGATAGCCTGATTCAAGGCTACTCTGGATACTACCTTTGGCATAAAGGAAGGATTGGTTCGTCAGGAAACTCTGTCCTGATGGAAAATGATGAAAGGCTGCACAGCCATGAAGGCTTGTAGTTCCGAAACCCTGTGAGCTGAGGTGATAGCCAGCAGAAAGGCTGTTTTCCAGGACAAATATTGCAGATCTGTTGAAGCAGCTGGCTCAAAAGGAGGCAAGGTCAGTTTTTCTAGAATGAAATTGAGGTCCCAAGCAGGTACTGGTCGTTTCCTTGGGGGTTTTATATTCTTAGCCCATCTGAGGAACTGTCTTAACAGGGGGTGAGAGAATAAAGGAGGATCAGTGTTGTAATCTGCAGAAATGGCTGAGGCATGGATTTTGATGGAAGAGAATGAAAGTCCACTGCTTAGCATCTCAGCTAGGTACTGTAATATTTCAGGTAAATTCAGTATTCCAGGATTCTGACCCTTTTTCTCATTCCAGGCACAAAACAGTTTCCATTTTGCGGTGTAGGCTTTTCTAGTAGAAGGTCTTCTGGCCTTCAAAATGACATCCTGCACTTCCTTGGAGAGTAGTGTCTGTTGTGATTTTAAGGAATCTTCCATGCGGCTAGATTGAGAGTTTTCAGCTGACTGTGAAGAGTTTTGAAGTTGTGCTGAGTCAGTAGAAGAGGCATTAGAGGCAGGATCCATGGTGGGGAATGCGTCAGGCTCCTCAGGAGTGGGTACCAGTGTTGTCTTGGCCAGTCTGGAGCAATGAGAATCATCTTTGGTCTGTCTGCTCTGGTTTTTAATAGAACTTTGGGCAGCAGAGGAAGAGGTGGAAAACCATAAACTGTCATTGTTGTCCAACTGAAAGAGTGTGTCCACTTTCCAGGCCTGTGGATGAAAGGTCCTTGAGCAGAATTTTGCCAATTGGTGATTTCTGTGGGAGGCAAAGAGATTTATGTCTGGCCTTCCCCATGCTTGAATTATCTTTGTAAAAACTTGAGGATGCAACTTCCATTCGTGTGTATCGGTCATATTTCTGCTTAGGTTGTCTGCCAGCGTGTTTTTCTTGCCTGGCAGGTACTGTGCTTGAAGTTCGATTTGTAAGTCCAGAGCCATGTTCCAAAGAGACATGGCTAGCCTGCATAGGGGGTATGAATGGGTTCCTCCCTGTTTGTTTATGTACAACATTACTGTGGTGTTCTGTCCTTATCAATAGCTGGCCTGGATGCAGTAGGTCTTTGAAAGCTATAATAGCATTTATTACTGCTGGCATTTCCTTTTGATTGATGTGTAGGTGCTTTTCTTTTTGGGACCATTTGCCCTGAATGCACCGATCTGTCATGTGCGCCACCCACGCGTAGTCAGAGGCGTCTGTTGTGATGACTTGATTTGCTTGAGGCTTGCAGAATGGGAGACCGGAGTTTCTTTGGCATGCTTGAGCCCACCACAGAAATTCCCTTCGAAGACATAGAATCAGTGGTATTATTGTTTCCAAACTGTGGCTGTGTTGAGACCATAGGTTTTTTAGGTACCACTGAAGTTTCCTCATATGCAGCTTTGCACATGGGATTAGTAGGATGCAAGATGCCATGAATCCCAGAGCCTGCAGGATTTTCCTTGCAGTCAGCCTGGTGAAAGTTGCCAGTTTTCTGAAGTATTGAGTTAGTTGCCCTTGTTTCTCTGGCATGATGTAGGCCATCTGGGTGTTTGTATCCAAGCTGGCACCCAGGAAAATTATTGTTTGAGAGGGTATTAGCCTTGATTTCTTTTTGTTGACTGGGTATCCCAGAGAATTCAACAACATTATTACAAACGCCAGGTGTTCCAGAAGTATGTGCTTGCTGTCCGCTTGGATCAGGCAGTCGTCCAAATATGGGTATATTTGTATCCCTTGAAGTCTGCAGTAGGCAATTACTGATGCCAGGCATTTCATGAACACTCTGGGCGCAGTAGATAAGCCAAAGGGCAATGCAGAGAATTGATAATGTGTTGGACCTGCAAGAAATCTGAGGTATCTTCTGCAATCTTGTCTGATTAGGACATGCAGGTATGCCTCCTTGAGGTCCAATGTTACCAGCCAAGACTCCTTGCCCAGCATGGGAAGAAGCTGCTGCAATGTGAGCATCTTGAATTTTGGCACGAGTAAAAATGTGTTTAGGATGGATAGGTCCAAAATAGGTCTCCAATCTTTGCCCTTCCTTGGTACCAGGAATAGTCTGGAATAAAAACCTTGACCCTGTTCTTGTGCAGGTACCTCTTGAATAGCTTTCATGTCCATGAGATCTGAAATTTGTTTTTGTGCCTCTGCCCTTTGATTGTGTGGCAGGTTTGGCATGCCTCTCATTTTTGGAAGGGCGTGAAAGTGGAATCTGTAGCCTCTGTCTATAATGTCCAGGATCCATTTGTCTTGTGACAATATGCCAATTTTTTGAAAATAATGCCAGTTTTCTGCCTAAAGGTGCTGCCATTTGAGCCTTGCTTGGCATGCAAAGGGGAAAGTCATTGGTTCTGCTTTTTGAATGGCTGTGAACTATCCTCACCACCTCTTTGTGTAGGTGCTTGCCATTGTCTGCCTCTAAACGTTCCTTGAGATTGCCCTCTACCCCTCGGGCGCCTGTATCTACCTCTTTGGGGTCTGTCCGTGGCTGGAAAGGACCAATTTTTTGAAGGCCAATTTCTACTGAAACGTGGAGGTTGTACCTGTAGGAAATCTTTCACTGTTTGCATTGATTTTGCCTTTTCCTCCATTTTCTTTAATACCTCCTCAGCTTTAACACCAAACAATACATCTTTTTGCAGAGGTACATCTAGTAATTTAGCTTTGACATGATCTGGTAAGGTTTGCTCTTTGAGCCAGGCATGTCTACGTATGACTGATCCTGTAACAGCAGCTCTACATGAGGCCTCTAAAGCATCAAAACCACATTGCAAGGTATGTTTACCCACTTGTTCTGCACTATGTAACAAATCCTGCAACTCCTTCAAGTCTGGTTGTTCAGGTTGTGACATTTTGCTTTTCAACTGTGATAACAGAAACTGTTGGTACTTTAACATATTTAACTGACAGTTTAATGCCCTCATGGTTAAGGTGGCTGAGGTGTATACCTTTTTCCCCCACCTTTCTAAAGCTCTGGAATCTCTCTCTCTGAAGGTAATGGATTTTTAGCAGTGGAGGCCTTAATTCCCTTGGGACCCTGTGAAATAGTTTCTGGGTCAGCCGCATGGCTTTTGTATAGGAATTGGTGTGAATCAGGAACCCGGTAATACCGGTCAGGCTTGACTGGAGCTGGAGATAAAGAATCTGGGTTAAGGCAGGCCTCCGAATACATATCATCTAGTATGTATAAGACAGGAGGTATAGCCAGAGGTCTGTGCTGAGAGAGCAAGAGGAAATCCCTAAGCCTTTTCTTGGAGTCTGAGTACTCTTGGCCTTCCCAGTGGAAGTGTTCCCTCAAGGTATGTAAGGTTTCCCCAAAAGAGTAATCCTCAGGGGGTGAGACAGAGGGAATGGACTCCTCTGCATCAGAATCTTCAAAAGGGGAGTATGAATGTTCCTGGTCTTCAGAATGTTCTGAAATAATGGAGGCCTGGTCCGAGGAAGGGGATTCTTCCTCCACTCTGGGCCTTTTGTCCGGGGGAGGATTGAGAACCCCTGATAAGAGTAATCAAATCCTCAGCCATTTTGAGCATCTGCTTTTTAGGCATGGGGCCTTGAGAGGGGCCCTGTGGAGCTTGTCTTTTAGTATGCATGGCTGCTTTAGACTTAGTGAAAGCCTTGATGGAAAAAGAAGAGGAAGGCCTGAAGACACCTTGAGAGGTGGCAGGCCTGTCTAAACTCTGAGTTTCACCGCCAAGAGTGGCTTCGGTATCTGTAGTCGGGGTGTGGGCCGGAGAGCCTGCGACCTCGGGCACAGAAGACACCACCACCAATGAAGTGTCATCGGTAGTCAGGGGCTGCGTAGGCGCCTCGCTGAGAACCGCACCACCTGTAGTCGGCTTTGGAGTGGTGTTGGTAGAAGTCACGGACCTCTTATGTCGGTCCTTATCTTTGCGTCTTTTACTCAAAACTGGAGTCGGAGTATCAGACGACATAATGTAATTAAACTTTTTGCCAAAATAGTGTTGGGCGAACTCCACCCGATGCTTAATAGTGCGTCTGTTGAATGTAGCACAAAAACGACAGGCCGAGACGTCGTGGTCTGGGCCTAAGCAAGGAATGCAGAGGGAATGAAAATCCTTATGCGGTATTTGCTTCCCACATGAAATGCAATTATTAACTTTGTATGACATCGGTCTGAGGCAAGAAAAGTTTCCCCAACGGGGTACTTAGCTTTCAAGAAGACTTCGGTTGAAAAATATACGTAATCTCATGAGCTGGCCGTCCGGCACTTGCAAACTGCTTCTGCTTCGGGCACCGCGCGGCAAGAAAGACTGAAGAAAATGGCGTCGGCTGGTTCTTTTATACCCCTGTCGCACTGACGTCAGGGAAGAAGCGACTACATCCGACGCCGGACCTAGGCTTTGGAATTCGGCCGACCGAGAACCTGCCTGACGGCAGGAAAACCCATCTGTTATGACTGCAGCTGTTTGCACGATGAACACCTTGCCTCGCAACGGTGTATAAACTATACACGGGAATGGATGCAGACTGAGTTTTTTTTTTTTTTTTTTTTTTTTTTTTTTTTATTACTATAAACTCCATCATGGCAACAGAACAAAAGGGTAACAAGAAAGGAAAGCTGTGTAAAATCTTACCATAAACATAGATGCCCTTCTCTTCCATGTTGCAGTATTCTACATGTGGGTTTACCCTTCTTCCTCTCCAGTTCATCCGTCCAGGTTTGCAAAGATTTTCAGTCCCTCTAGGTACGTCAGATGTCTGACTTGGCAGCAGGAATGTGGGCTATAAAAGTAAAGTCTGCACGCACTAGCCCTCAGAACATAAGCCCCAGTCACAGCCAGTTCTATAAGGACATAACCTGTCCAGTGCCACCCAGGAGAGCAAGCTGACTGGAAGGGAACAAGAGAGGGAAGGAATACTGCAACATGGAAGAGAAGGACATCTATGGTTATGGTAAGATTTTACACAACTTTCCTATTCCAATGTTGCAGTATTCTACATGTGGGCGAGTGCCAAAGTTCACTGAGGATTGGGTGGTGGCCTACACGAAGTTCCAGGAATCCGTGTATCACAGCCCTGGCAAACCCCACCCTGGCTCTGGAGATATGGTCCAGCTTGTAGTGCTTGGTCAAGGTGCGCACAGAGGATCAAGTAGCTGCCTCAAGTATGGTGCTGGTGTCTAGCCCCTTAAAGAAAGCTCTAGAAGAGGCCATTGCTCTGGTGGAGTGGGCTTTGACATTGCCCTGAAAAGGCTTCCCATGGTGTAGGTAACAGAAGGACAGGGCCCTGGAGATCCAGGCCATGATGGTCTGTTTGATTACAGCTTTCCCCACAGCCCTGGGGTGGAAGGAGACAAGCACAGTTGGTCTGATTTCCTAATGGGATTGGTTTTATGTAGGTAAAACCCAAGTTGTCCGTGGACGTCTAGGAAATGAAGGACTCTCTCACTATCCCCCTGTGGGTTGGAGAAAAAGGTAGGCAGGTGAATAACCTGGATCAATGATAGGTCATTCACTACTTTGGGTGTGAAAGACAGTTCTGAGCATCACCCTGTCAAGGTGGAAGACTAAAAAGGGTGGTGTAGCCATAAAAGCTTGCAGCTCTGAGACCCTTCTGGCTGAGGTCAGAGCTGCCAATAAAACAGTTTTCAGTGTGCAAAATTTTACAGGGAGCTTTGTCTACTGGCTCAAAGGGGGCTAAGGTGAGTTTTTCTAATACATAGTTAAGGTCCCAGGGAGGCGGGGACGGTTTCCTGGGTGGTCTCAATTGTATTACCCCTTTGAAGAAGAGTTTAGCAGGAAGTCTGGATGCAAGGGGTGGATCCAGAGGTAGGCAGGCAGCGACTGCAGACAAATGTGCTTTTAAAGATGAGTAGGCCAGTCCTGTCTGCATTAGTTCACACAGGTAAGACAGGATAAGAGAAATGTCGCTTTCCAGTGGGTCCAACTGTCTTTTGTGACACCAAATAGAAAACCTTTTCCAGTTCGAGAGGATTTTACTGTGTTGGGTTTCCTGGCCTCCTGCAGGACATTGACCATGTCCTCATTGTACAGGTGTCTGAAGGGGATCAGAATATTATCAGCCACAGGGTGAGGTGCAAAAATTGCCACTGTGGGTGTATCGGAGTCCCCTTGTGCTGTGTGATCAGGTCCACTGAGGGGGGTAAACTTGTTGTGAGTGCCCTTGGTAAAATGAAGGAGAAGGGGAACTAGTGCACTCTTGGTCAGTAGGAAGTCACCAGCAAGATATTTGGTTATTCTTGCTGAATTTTCAGCAGCACCTGTTGAATCAAGGGGCAGAAGGGGGATGCATACAGAAATTTCCCCTTCCAGGACATTGAGAAAGCATCTGTTGCCAGTGCCTTGGGGTCGGGTGCCCTGATGTAGTAACCAGGAAGTTGTCTGTTTATGGAGGAGGCAAACAGCTCTATTAGAAGTATACCTCACCTGTGGACCAGATTCATGAAAACATCTCTTTGAAACATCCATTTGTGGTTGTTTGAGATAGTCCTGCCTGGGAGTTGTGCAGGGAGGGTATGCAGGCTGCCTGTAGTGTATTTCTCCGTGAGGTGGCCAAGTCACCACAACTGCAGAGCCAGTCTGCATAGGAGATATGATTTTCTTCCTCCCTGTTTGAGATACCACAGGACTGTGGTGTTGTCCATTAATATCTTGAGAGGGCCTTGCTCTAGATAGGGTTGGAAGGCTTGCAGAGCAAAGAGGACTGCTCTCATTTCTCCAACATTTATGTGGTCTAGTTGGTGTCTGCCCACAAACCTTGTACTTTTCTTTGTCCCAAATCTGAAGCATATGTATGCATAGTCTGGGAAGGTGTGGGTGTTTTTAGAGAGAGGCCTAGGTTCTTGCCCACCTGAGCCACCCAACATCACAATTCCTGTTTCAAGCAGGGAAGGAGGGGAACCTTGAAATCTAGGGGTGGGAATACTGAGTCCACATTGACCGAAGTCAGTTTCCTCATTTGCAGTCTTGCTAAGAGCAACATACGTTTGGTGGCTGCCATGTAACCCAGAAGTCTTACAAATTGCCTGTCAGTTCACACCACCTTCTCTCATGGTAGAAGACCTTCAAAAGATCTGTCCGGGTTCTGCAACCCAGGTAGACAATGTCCTGTGCGAGCTCCAGGTGAGATTTTTGGGAAGTTTATTAGAAATCCTAGAAAAGTACAGTTTTTTACCTACCATAAATGTAGATGTTCAAAGATCCACATTGCTGCAGTCCTTACATATGGGTAGTCCGCTGTCCTCGGTCGGCCCGAATACCAAAGTATTAGGCTGACGTCGGTCATGGGCGCTCAGAACTGACATCAGAGCGTCAGGGTATAAAAGCGCATGACCGACGTCATATCCTCAGTTTTTCTTGCCCCAGATGTCAGAAGGCCCTAAAAAGAAAGGCCACAACCAAAAACAGAATACTTCCCAAAAAAACATGTACAAATAACAGCTACCACCCAAACCATACAACCATTCCAAACTGTAGAGGGGAAGGAGGGAGGGTAAATTGGACTGCAGCAATGTGGATCTTCGAACATCTACATTTATGGTAGGTACAAAACTGTACTATGTTCTTCATCTCACATTGCTGCAGTCCTTACATATGGGTAGAATCCCAAAGCAGAGGTAAAGGGAGGTTGGCAAAATCATTGGGAGCTGCCAAAATGCCCTGTAATATTGCAGTGGCAAATCCAGCCCTAGATTTAGAATAAAGAGGAAGGTGGTAATGTTTAGAAAAAGTATGCACTGAACTCCAAGTAGCTGCTTCCAAAATATCTTTAGTAGCTACCCCCCTTAAAAGGGCTGTAGAAGTGGCAGTAGCCCTAGTGGAATGAGGCCTGATTCCAGCCGGAATCTCCTTACCATGATGGGAATAACAGAAAGCAATACAAAAACCAATCCACTTAGAAATAGTTTGTTTTGAAACAGGTTTTCCCTGAGAACCCAAGGCAAAAGAAACAAACAACTGCTGAGACTGTCTGAACCCTTTAGTTCTGCTCAAATAATAACGCAACTGCCTGTGAATATCCAAAGTGTGCAAAATCTTCTCCCCTTTATTTTGGGGGTCTGCATAAAAAGTAGGCAAATGAATAGTTTGGTTTAAGGCCACACTAGAAACCACTTTAGGCATAAAAGTAGGATTAGTACGCAAAGATACCCTAACCTTATGAAAAATTAGGAAGGGTTCAACTGCCATAAGGGCCTGTAATTCAGAAACCCTTCTTGCAGACGTAATGGCCAACAAAAAAGCAGTCTTCCAGGACAAAAACTTTAACTCGGCAGTTGCTGCAGGCTCAAAAGGTGGTAAAGTAAGTTTTTCCAACACAAAATTGAGATCCCAAGTAGGAGTAGGAGCTCTACGTGGGGGTCTTATGTTCTTTGCCGCTCTAAGAAATTGCTTAAACAAAGGATGAGAGAATAATGGAGGGTCACAGTCATAGTGAGCAGAAATGGCTGCAGCATGAACCTTTATACAGGAGAAAGACAAACCCTTGTCTAATAAATCTGTAAGATATTGAAGAGAAACACCTAAATCAGGCTTGGAAACATCAAAGTCCTTCGCTTTGCTCCAAATAAAAAACCTCCTCCATTTATCAGCGTAAACTTTCCTTGTACTAGGCCTTCTGGCCTCCAAAATAACATTCAAAACTTGTTGTGGAAGCTGAGACCCTCCAGGGTCTAGAACAGAATATGCCAGGCTGTTAGATGCAGGGACTGAATCCTGACATTGAGGAAATGATTGCCCTCCTGTGACAAAAGGTGCGGAATCGAGGCAAAGGCCATGGAGGCTCCCGTACTAAACTTCTCAGCAGTGGGTACCAGTGCTGTCGAGGCCAATCTGGAGCTATTAGAATCATGGATGGCTTGTCTTGTCTGGCCTTCAAGAGTACCTTGGGGAGGAGAGGCAGAGGTGGAAAGGCATAGACGTGAAGATTGCTCCAACTGAATGATAGAGCATCCACCTTCCAAGCTGTGGGATGAAACATTTTTGTGCAAAACTTTGGCAACTGGAAATTTAGTGGAGAAGCGAACAGATCTATGTCTGGAGTTCCCCATAACACTGTCAACTTTCGAAATACACGAGGATCCAATTTCCACTCGTGGGGATCCACTACCTGTCTGCTCAACACATCTGCTAAGGAGTTCTGTGCTCCTGGTAGAAACCTTGCCTGAAGATTGAGGTGTAAACAGAGCAGTCTCCCACAAAATCATCGCTTGCCTGCAAAGAGGTGCAGAATGGGTTCCCCTTGCTTGTTGATGTACCACATGACAGTTGTGTTGTCTGTTTGAATCAACACTTGCCCTGGGTGAAGTAAATCCTTGAAAGCCATCAATGCAAATTGGACTGCTAACATCTCCTTCAAGTTGATATGCAAATGTTGAAGTCTGGCAGGCCACGTGTCTTGAACCCATTTTCCATTGAGGTGTGCTCCCCAAGCCTTGTCCGAGGCATCTGTCGTTAGAATCTGACTCGCCTCTGGTCGGGTCACAGAGAGTCCCTTGTTTAGGTGACATTCCTGAGCCCACCACAAAAATTCCTTTTGAATGCAAGGTATTATTTGAATGACAGTATCCAGATCTTGGCAGTGTTGTGTCCATACATTTTTGAGATACCACTGAAGCTTCCTCATATGCAGTTTGGCATTGGGAATCACCAGGATACAAGATGCCATGAACCCCAAGGCTTGAAGGACTGTCCTTGCAGTCAGCCTGGACCGCAGAGACAATTGATGGAAGTAAAGAGTAAGGTTCTTTTGCTTGTCCGGGGTCAAAAAAGCCATCTGGGAAGCTGTATTCAGTCTCACACCCAGAAAGCACATTTCCTGAGAGGGTACTAGACTGGACTTTGTTTCGTTCACAGTATACCCTAGGCACCTTAACACTGCCATCACATACTGTAGATGATGAAGAAGTTCGTACTTGTCTTGAGCAAGAATCAGGCAATCGTCCAAATAAGGATAAATTTGTATTCCTCTCAACCTGAAGAAGGCTATCACTGGAGCCAGAACCTTTGTGAACACCCTGGGCGCAGTAGATAAGCCAAAGGGCAATGCAGAGAACTGATAATGTAAAGTTCCAGCCAGCAGGTACCTCCTGCAACTGGGCCTGATAGGAACATGAAGATAAGCCTCTGAGATCCAGAGTTACCATCCAGTGATCTTTGCCCAACAGAGGTAAAAGCTGTTGCAACGTCAACATTTTGAACTTTGGGATGTCCAGGTATGTGTTGAGGATAGATAAATCCAAAATCGGTCTCCACGTGTTTCCTTTCTTTGGTACTAGAAACAGGCGAGAATAAAATCCTAGGCCCACTTCTGACAGAGGGACCGGCTGTATAGCTTCCATTTGAAGAAGTAAAGAAATCTGCTTGTGAGCCTCTACCCTTTGCTGAGGAGGAACATCTGGCATGCCTTTGAAAGGAGGCAGTGTATGGAAATAGAACTTGTAGCCTCGGATTATAATGTCCAGTACCCATTTGTCCTGGGTGACTAAAAGCCAGTTTTGCTTGAAGAGTGCTAACTTTCCTCCCAAAGGAGCTGCCAGGCAAGAAGAATCTGGCAGCTGAAAATGCAGGTCATTGGGCCTGTTTCCGAAAGGACTGGCCCCTGCCCTCACCTGTAGATTGTGCAGGTGAACTCCATGTTCTAGGCCTGAAAGTACTCTGAGCTCTGCCCCTACCACGTCTAGATCTACCCCTAGACTGAGAATCAGAAGAAGGATACGCCCACCCCTTAGTAGGCCAATTCCTACTAAACTTTGGAGGCTGCACCTGCAAAAAAATCTTTAACAGTCTGCATGGACTTAGCCTTGTCTTCCATTTTCTTCAAGACCGACTCCACTGGGGAACCAAGCAAAACTTCAGACTGTAAAGGAGCATCCAAAATTCTAGTTTTAACATGCTCTGACAAATTCTGATCCTTAAGCCAGGCATGCCTGCGAAGAACTGAACCAGTGGCAGCCACCCTGGAAGAAGCCTGTAAAGCATCAAAACCACACTGCAAAGAATGCTTACCAACCTGTTCAGAGACATGTACCAAATCCTGTAATTCTTTACACTCTATGCCCTCCGCCAAAGCATCCACTTTAGACTTTAGTTGAGTAAGGAGGAAATTCTGATACTTCAACATATGAAACTGGCAATTCAAAGCCCTCATTGCTAAAGTAGAAGAGGTATACACCTTTTTACCCCATCTATCCAAAGCTCTAGCCTCTTTATCTATAGGAACCGGATTCTTTACAACAGAAGCTCTGACACCCTTAGGTCCCTGGCTAATAGTTTCTGGGTCAGCCCTAGGACTCTTATACAGATATTTATGAGCCTCAGGCACCCTGTAATACCTGTCCGGTTTAACTGGCGCAGGAGGCAGAGAATCTGGATTAAGGGAAGCCTCGGAGAAAACGTCTTGAACAACATCCAAAACAGGAGGTATAGCCAAGGGTCTATGTTGTGGTAAAAACAAGAATTCCCTAAGCCTCTTCCGGGAATCTGAGAAATCCTGACCTTCCCATTTAAAATGCTCCCTCATAGAATGTAGTGTTTCTGAAAAAGAAAAATCCTCTGGAGGAGAAGCAGGAGTGGAATCCTCTGCATCAGAATCAGAATAAGGAGGAAAATCCTGAATGTCTTCAGCCGAAGACTCTGAGTCATCTGAAGCCTGATCCAAACTTTCCACCTCTGGCTCCACCCTAGGCCTCTTATCAGGAGGGGGCATAGAAAGTACAGTTTTGTACCTACCATAAATGTAGATGTCCTAACTGGATAGCATCTGCAGTCATAACAACTGGGTTGTCCTGTCGTCAGGCAGCCCTTCAGTCGGCCGGATTCCAAAGTCCGGGTCCGGCTTCGGCTGATGTCGCACTTCACCCGACGTCATCTCTGTTGGTCTTCGGGTATAAAAGCATCAGCCGACGCCATTTTCCTCAGTGTTTCTTGCCCCAGATGCCAGTAGCCGTCTTGAAGGCTAAAATTTGGATAGATGCCAATGTTTCCAAAAAGATAGAGGTAAACACAAAAATAAGCATGTATGTACATAAATACAAACAAATACACCATGAAAGACTCCCCCCCACCAGCTAGCTATTAGGAGGGTAAACACCCTAGGAGTACCACAGAGGCGAAGGAGGGAGGGTAATCCTGACTGCAGATGCTATCCAGTTCGGACATCTACATTTATGGTAGGTACAAAACTGTACTATGTCCTTCATGGATGCATCTGCAGTCATAACAACTGGGTAGAATACCATAGCCAACTAGGGGAGGAGGATAAAAGTAGATTATGGTGTGTTTAGGATCCCTTGCAGTACAGCAGTGGCAAACCCTGCTCGGGATCTGGAATATAGAGGCAAATTATAATGCTTGGCAAATGTATGCACGGAGGTCCAAGTAGCCGCCTCAATAATGTCTTTGGTTGCCACTCCTCGTAAGAAGGCTGTGGTAGTGGCTGTTGCCCTTGTAGAATGAGGTCTTATGTTCTGTGGAATTGGTTTTCCATGGAAGGAGTAACAGAATCGTATGCAATTTCCTATCCATTTGGAGATTGTCTGTTTGGAAATAGCTTTTCCTTCCCTTCCTGTTGCATAGGCTACAAAAGTTGGTCAGTCATTCTGCTATTTTGTGTTCTGTCCAAGTAGTACCGTAGCTGTCTATGTACATCCAACGTATGCAGTATTCTTTCCCTCTGTTTTGTGGGTTGGGAAAGAAGGTAGGTAGGTGGATTGCCTGGTTTAAAGACACTCTGGATACCACCTTAGGCATAAATGTAGGATTAGTCCTCATGGACACTATCTTGGTGGAAGATTAGGAAGGGTTGCACTGCCATTAAGGCCTGTAGTTCTGAAACCCTCCTTGCTGAAGTAATTGCCAGTAGGAAAGCAGTTTTCCATGACAGGTGTTGTAGGTATGCTGTTGCTGCTGGTTCAAAGGGTGATAGTGTCAACTTTTCTAGCACAAAGTTTAAGTCCCAAGCTGGTAATGGTGGTTTCCTTGGAGGTTTTACATTCTTGATTCCTCTGAGGAACTGCCTGAGCAAAGGGTGCGAAAAACAGGTGGATCAAAGCTGTATTCTGCTGAAATAGCTGATGCATGTATCTTGATGGAGGAGTAGGACAGGCCTGAATGAAGAAGTTCGCCAGATACTCCAGAATGTTAGGCATATCTATGTTTGACACATCTTTTCCTCTTTCCGTACTCCAAATGACAAACCTTTTCCATTTTCCAGCATAGTTCCTTCTTGTTGAAGGTCTGCGTGCTTCAAGAATAATGTCTTTAACTCTTTGGGAAAGTTCTGGATTAGCTGCTGCTATGTGATGTTCCATGCAGTCAGTTGCAGCGTTTTAGGTTTGGATGTATGATGCTGTAGTTGTTCTGAGTTAACATCAAAGGCATCAGGGTATTGGCCACATATTGTTCGAGACATGCTCCTCAGCAGTGGGTACCAGTGTTGTCTTGGCCAGTTTGGAGCTATCAGGATTATCCTTGGACGTTCTTCCTTGATTTTTAGTAGTACTTTGTGTATCAAGGGAAGAGGTGGGAATGCATATGCTGTTAGGCCTTTCCAGCTGAAGGAGAGCGAATCCACTTTCCATGCTAGTGGGTGGAATGTCCTTGTGCAGAACCTTTTGAGCTGGTGATTGAGAGGTGATGCGAATAGATCTGAGGCATTCCCCATTTCTTTGAGATGGTCTTGAAGATGTCCGGGTGCAGCTTCCATTCGTGGGCATCCGATGTGGTTCTGCTTAATATGTCTGCTAGAGTATTTTCTTTTCCCGGTACAAATATTGCCTGTAACTGGATGTTGTAGCTGAGTGCCAGGGTCCACAGCTCCAAAGTCATTCTGCATAGGGGGTATGAATGAGTGCCTCCCTGTTTGTTGATGTACCACATGACTGTGGTGTTGTCTGTCCTTATCATCAACTGGCCCTCTTGGAGAAATGGTTTGAACTTTTGGATTGCCAGTTTTACTGCCAGCATTTCTTTTAGGTTGATGTGCAGGTGAAGTTGATCCTGTGTCCACAATCCTTGCACGCATTTGTCCAGCATGTGGGCCCCCCATCCTAGGTCTGAAGCGTCTGTTGTGATGGGTCTGGCTTGCTTGACATCTGCGAAAGGGTAGGCCTGGGTTTGACTGACATGCCTGAGCCCAACATAGGAACTCCTGCTTTAAGCATGGAATTAGTGGGATTTCTGTTTCTAGGCTGTGTCTGTGTTGGGACCATAAATTCTTTAGGTACCACTGTAGTTTTCTCATATGTAGTCTGGCAAATGGGACCAAGATTATGCATGATGCCATGAAGCCCAAGGCCTGCAGTACTTTTCTTGCTGTTAACTTGTTCAGTTTTGTTAGTGCCAGGAAGTAAAGAGGGAGTTATTTTTGTTTTTCTGTAGTCAGGAATGCCATTTGTTTTACTGTGTCCAATTCCGCGCCCAAGAATGTCCTTGTTTGGGATGGTATCAGCCTTGACTTTTGTAAATTGACTGTGTATCCCAGTGCTTGAAGCAAGTAAATGACCCTTTGTAAATCTGTTGTCAGCTTGCTTTTGTTGTCCCCTTGTAGCAGGCAGTCGTCCAGGTATGGGTAAATGTGAATTCCCTGTAGTCTGCAATGGGCGATTACTGATGCCAGGCATTTTGTGAATACTCTGGGCGCAGTAGATAAGCCAAAGGGCAATGCTGAGAATTGATAGTGCTCTGATCCTGCAAGAAATCTGAGGTATCTTCTGCAGATTGGTCGAATGGGGACGTGCAGGTATGCCTCCTTGAGATCTAGAGTTACCAGCCAAGACTCCTTGCCCAGCATGGGAAGAAGTTGCTGTAGGGTCAGCATTTTGAATTTTGGGACAATGATGTATGTATTTAAGGTGGACAGGTCGAGAATTGGTCTCCAACTTTTTCCTTTCTTGGAACTAGGAATAGTCTGGAGTAGAACGCCTTTCCTTGCTGTGCTGTTGGGACTCTTTCCACAGCTCTCATGTTTGCTAACTCCATTATCTGTTGTAGTGCCTCTTTTTTGATTTGGAGGTAGATTTGGCATTCCTCTTTTGACTGGTAAAGTGTGGAAGTGAAACCGGTAACCTTGATCTATGGTTTGTAAAATCCACTTGTCTTTTGTTATGTAGTGCCAGTTCTTTGAAAATAAGGTTAACTTTCCGCCTAGAGGAGCTGCTATTTGTTCCCTGGTAGGCGGATTTAGGGTTAAGTCACTGTGGTTGTGCTGATGTAGTGGCAGTGGTTGTGTCTGTGCCTCTGTTGTTACCTTGCCACTGTCGTCCTCTGTAGGCACCTCCTCTGGTTTTGTTTTTGCCTCTGGAACGTCTATTCCTGCCCCTTTGAAATTTTGTGGAGTCAGGAAAGGACCAATTTTTGGCAGGCCAGTTCCTGCTAAACCTTGGGGGTTGAACCTGCAAGAAATCTTTAACCGTTTGAACAGATTTTGCCTTTTCTTCAATTTTCTTCATAACCTGCTGGGCAGGTGTACCAAACAAACTTGTCTTATCCATAGGAGCATCTAGCAACTTAGCTTTAACATGATCCGGTAAAGCTTGCTCCTTTAGCCATGCATGCCTTCTTATCACTGTGCCAGTCATGGCTGATCTAAATGAAGCCTCCAGTGCATCATAGCCACATTTTAAGGAATGGTTGCTAACCTGTTGTATGTTATTTACCATTTCTAATACATGTTTCTTATCAAGAGATTCATCAGTGGTTAGTTTTTTAGTTAACTGATCAAGCATAAACTCTTGGTATTGTATCATGTGAAACTGACAGTTTAAAGCTCTAGCTGAGAGAGTAGCTGAAGTGTAGACCTTTTTACCCCATCTGTCTAATGACCTTGCTTCCCTTTCAGAAGGAATAGGGTTTTTAGCTATGGTGTGGCTACTGCCTTGGGACCCTGGGATATAGTTTGGGGTCTGCAAGTGGGGCCTTGTAAAGGTGGTGATGAGTATCTGGCACCCTGTAAAATCTGTCTGGTTTGGCAGGGGCTGGGGTAAAGAATCTGGAGCGGAGCAGACATCATTGAAAGCATCATCCACCACAGAGAGAACAGGAGGTATAGCTAAGGGCCTGTGCTGTGGGAGGTGCAGAAAGGTCCTAAGTCTTTTCTGGAGTCTGAAAAATCCTGTTGCTGCCATTGGAACTGCTCTCATGGCATGTAAGGTTTCCCCAAAGGAGAATTCTTCTGGTGGGGAAGCAGCTGGAATGGATTCTTCAGCATCAGAATCTTCAAAATTGGAGAAAGGAGCCTCTGGCTGGTCAGTTATGTCTGATTAGTCAGCAGAATCATCAGAGGACACTGGCTCAGGGGGCTCTGCCCTAGGTCTCTTCTCTGGGGGCTGAGAGGCCCTGTCTGGGTGAGATTGAGATCCTCTAATTAATGAAATTAAATCTTCTGCCAAAGTAAGCATTTGAGAACTAGAAGAGGGCCTGGTTGTGGGGGGTTTAACAGGCACTGTCTTAGTAGTCTTGGCTGCTTTAGCCCTGGCGAAGGCCTTAATGGGCATGGCTGCTGGAGGCCTAGCAGCACCACGTGCTGGGGTAGAGACATCCAAGGAAATGGTGTCTGATAAGTCAGTGGCAACCACCGTAGTGGATAAAATTTCTGAGGCCGATTCAAGAGTGGTAGCAGGGGCCTCAGTTGTAGAGATAGGTTCAGCTGTACTTTGATCAGTTTTCTCGGTTTCGGCCAAAACCGAGACACTCGCGGTTTGCTTAACAATGGTTTCGGCCGAAACCGCGGACGCAGTGTCGGTCTTTATCTTTGCGTTTTGGCAGATTGGGTAGTCGGAGGATCCGGCGGCATAATGTACGCAAAATCAGAACCGAAAAACTGTTCTGCAAACTCCGACCGACGCCTAAGCGTTGTCGGTTGAAAGAAGCACAGGCGAACAGGCTGCTACGTCGTGGGCTGGGCCTAAACAAGGCAGACAATAAGAGTGGTAATCTTTATGAGGTATTTGTTTCCCACAGGTTAAACAATTATTAACTTTTTCTGACATCGGCTGAGGCAAGAAAGAGTCCCCAGCGGGTACTTAGCTTTAGAAGTCTTGAAGTAGTATTCGGTAGAAGTAATCTCTGGATCCGACCGACCGGCACTTGCGAACAGCTTCTGCTTCGGGCGCCACGCAGCAAGAAAGACTGAGGAAAATGGCGTCGGCTGATGCTTTTATACCCGAAGACCAACAGAGATGACGTCACGTGAAGTGCGGCATCAGCGAAGCGGACCCGGACTTTGGAATCCGGCCGACTGAAGGGCTGCCTGACGACAGGACAACCCAGTTGTTATGACTGCAGATGCATCCATGAAGGACATCTTGGAGTAAATTCTGGATCCTTGCTGGCCTTTTTTTTTTTTTTTTTTTTTTTTTTTTAGCACTGCTTGTTCCCTTAGACCGGGTGGAACATCTGGGAAGGGATTTGATGGTTTAAACAGGGGTGTGGACAAAGGGGATTTTGTAACCCTCGGATATGATGGGCTGTACCCATTTGTCTTGTGTGAGGAGTTGCCAGGCTTCTGGGTACAGTGACAATCTTCCCCCGACTGTCTCCGAAGGTGGACAGTCGGGCAGCCCCTCAGGGGTGCTGAAAGGGTTTGTCAGAGAAAGAGTCCCTGCTACCCTGATTTTGCTGCCCCTCGGGCGGCGTCTATTATTGTTCCCTCCTCTGCCCCTGGAAGGAAACTCGCCACTTGTGTCAGGCACGACTCCCTGGGGTTTCCGAAACCACATTTTCCCACTCTTCTGACCTTTAGTGTGTGGTCTAGAGGGAGAAGAAAAACGGACTCCCCCGGCAGAGAGTCTTGCCTTCCTGCTCGCACCTGGAAAAGGTATCCTTCACCTGTGGTCCAAACAGAGCCGAACCATCGAAGGGGGTATTGGTGAAGGACGCCTTAAAGGGGTCAGCAAGGTTACATAACCGCATCCAGGCTGTACCTGCAGCCCTACTCGCTCCATCGGCTGCATAAGAAATGAGCCGCATAGAGGAGTTGACGATTGAGTTAAGGGTCGCCAGCTGGGAGTTTATCTTATCTTGAGCCCCCAGAGCTGATGGATCCTGAAGGGTATCACCCAGCTCCCTGAGAAGACACTTTTGAAGGCGGATGAAGTGGCACAGATAATTCAGCGACCGCATGGAAAAGGTCACTGAGGAAAACATCCACTTCCTGTACCTGTCCACTGTCCTAGACGGGTACAGGAAGCATCAGCTACCTGCAGGCAGATAACCCAAGTGTGATGACTGCAACAGTGAAACACGAAGAACATCGGAATTGGTGTCCAACACTTTGAAGAAGGCACCAGATGAAGCAATGGCTCTGAAAGAGTGTTCTCTGAGTAAGAGAGGCTCTTTCTATGGTATTCATAGCAGAAAGAGATAGCCTTAGAAATATAGTTGGAAATAGTTTGTTTACAGACAAGAAGCCCTAGAGCTCTAGGGTGAAAGCTAGTCTGATTTCCTGATACTCTTGGTTTTGTCAAGATAAAACCTAAGCTGTGTGTATGTCCAGAGTGTGCAGAGCTCTTTCTGCAGAGTTTTGGAGTGAAGGGGAAAATGTAGGAAGGTGGATAGTTTGGTTGAGTGCTAACTCTTAGGTATAAAGTAGGGGTTTATGCAGAGAAAAACCTTGTCCTTACAGAACACTAAGAAAGGTTGGGAAGTCAAAAGGGCCTGAAATTCAGAAACCATTCTGGCAGAAGTGATTGCCAGTAGCAAAATTGTTTTCCAACAGCAGAATTATAGAGAGGGAGAAGCTGCTAGCTCAAAAGGGGTCAGGGTCAGTTTTTCAAGACAAAGTTAAGATCCGAGGGGGCATGGAGCGGATTTCCTGGGAGGTCTCATGTAAAGGACACCTTTCAGGAATTGTTTGGCCTCGAACCTGGAAGCCAAGAGAGGTGAGAGAGACAGACAGGCAGAAATAGCTGACGTGTACTTTCACTGAAAAATGTTAGGCCAGCATCCAGGTATGGCAGGACTGTGGGGACTTCCACTGCTAGTGGGTCCAGGTTATGAGATATGCACCACATTAAAAATCATTTTCATTTGGATAAATAAGATTTTCTAGTACTAGGTTTCCTGGCCTCCTGCAGTACCCTGAGTACATCCTCTGAAAAAAGGTGTCTGACAGGAATCAAGGCCCCATCACCTACAGCGTCATCTGCAGAATTGACAGGTGAGGGTGATGGTTCCCTTGTGTTATGCGAGTAGGTCTACTTTGTGGGGTAACTTGTGGTGACTGCCCTTGGCTAAATGCAGTAGTAAGGGGAAGCAATACTGTTTTGGCCAAAAGGGGGTCACTATCAAGATTTTTGGTCTGTCCTGCTGAGTCTTTTGTACAACTTTTGGAATGAGAGGCAGAAAATGGAATACATACTTAAACATTCCTCCCCATGACAAACTGTGTCCAGATTGCAGACCAGAGGGTGTAGGTCTCTGGTATTCTGGTATAAAACTGAAGAAGCTGTCTGTTCATGGAGGAGGTAATGAGATCTACCTGTGGAGTAATCCACTGGTGGACAATTTCCAAGAACATGTCCCTCTGAAGCACCCACTCATGGCGTTGTGTTTGGGACCTGCTCAATGGGTCTGCCAATACATTCAAGCTTCACGGACTGTATACAGTTTGAAGGGGGTACCTGCAATTTGAAAGCCAGCTCCCACACTTGCAAGGCTAGTCTATACATGAGGTAAGAACTGGTCCCCCCAGTTTGTTTACATATCAGAGCATGGTCATGTTGCCTGTGAAAATATTTAAGGGCCCTGGAAAAGAGAAAAGAAAGGCCTGGAATGTCAGCAGTAGTGCTCTCATTCCTTTTATGTTGATGTGATCTTTTCTTTGAGAGGGTGACCAGATCCTTTGTGCTTTCATGGAGCCGAAGGCGGCTTCCCAGCCAGTACCTGAAGCGTCTGCATACATCTGTTGTTCTGATGGAAGGGGATGAAGTGGGAGGCCTGGGTTGGTAGAGAGTTCCTAAATCCACCAAGTTATTTTCCTCTTTGGGCAGGAAAGGATAATTTTGGAACTGCAGTGGGTATGCATGTTGTGTCCACACCGATTTCAGAAACCACTACAATTTCCTCATGTGAAGTTTTGCCAGAGGGAGTGTAGGGATAATGGATGCCATAAAGCCCAGGGTCCTGAGAAAGCTTCTGATCGAGATGTGTGAGAGAGGGATGAAGCTTTGACAGAAAGCAGTGAACTCCTGGATCTTCTGACAGGGAAGGGAAACCTTCATGAGTTCTGCTTGGATCCTGCATCCCAGGAAAATATGGTCCTGTGATGGGGAGAGAACAGATTTTTAAGTAATTTATAGTGAATCCCAGGGAACGAAGGATGGAGATTGCTTGACTGAGATCTTGCTTGTAGCACTTCCAGACTGTCTGCTTGGAAAAGATCAACAATGTATGGGAAAATTTGGCTGCCCTGCAGTCTGCCACCAATAATGCTAGGCATTCTGTGAAAACCCTTGGGGCAGTAGAAAGACCAAAGGGCAAAGCAGAAAACTGAAAATGCCCATAGGCTACAGAGAACTTTAAAGGCTTGAGATATCAAAGGGAAAAGAGTTTGTAATGACAGCATCCTGAAGGTGGGAAATTCCATGTATTGCTGAGGAAGAAGAGATCTAACATGGGTCTTCCAGGGGCCTTCTTTCCTTGGGACTAGAAATATCCCGGAATAACCCCTTGCCTCTTTGATGCATAGGAATATGCTGAATGGTGCCTTAATCCAGCAGGTTTTGCAACACGTGTGGAAACTGAAGCTGTTCTTTGGGCAGTTGGGGAATGCCCCTAAAAGGAGGTAAAGGCTCCCAAACCATGAAGTATTCATTTTTATGATGGAAAAGGCCCCAAGAATCTTGAGTAATTTTTCTCAAGCAGGACTTGAATGGGAAAGGCAAAGGGAAATGGGAGGGGTGGAGTGCAAATAGTCAAATGGTCCCTGGTCTGTCTGTAAAGGCCTGCTTTTGACGTGGGGCTTAAGGAGTCCTAAATGGTTGTTGCCTCTTTCCACACTTTTTTCTCTTAGACTGAGGTGGCCTTTTAGCCATGCAATTCTAATAAGATATCCTGAGGCAGCTTCCCTAGCGGAAGCTTCTGCAGCATCATAGCTACATTTAAATCAATTAACTGACGGGAGAGGTTGCACCCAGCAAGAGCACAGAAAGAGATGTACTGTCAGAATCAGGCAAATCTGAAATAATTTTAGACAACTGAGACAAGAGTTCTAAAGAGTATTTTGTAATGTGGATTTGGTAGTTGATTGACCTATAGGCAAGGGTGGCTGACATACACTTTCTTACCCAATCTCTCCAAATGTCTGCTGTCCTTCTCAGATGGCAGCAGGGAGGTTGAAAGAAGCAGCCTAGAGGGTTTTTCTAAAGCCACAGTGATGACTGACTGGTCAGTGAAGGGTCTTTGAATAAGAAAGTACAGTTTTGTACCTACCATAAATGTAGATGTCCGAGAGGAATGCATCTGCAGTCCTTACAAATGGGTTGTCCTGTCGTCAGGCAGCCCTTCGGTCGGCCGGATTCCAAAGTCTGGGTCTGGCTTCGGCTGGTGTCGCACTTCACCCGACGTCATAGCTGCAGTTACTCTGGTATAAAGGCATCAGCCGACGCCATTTTCCTCAGTGTTTCTTGCCCCAGATGCCAGGTGCTCTTTTTGGAAGGCTAAATTTGGGTAAATATCCAATGACTCCAAATAGTAGAGAGCAAACACATAAAATAAGCATGTATGTACATATATACAAACAAATACACCATAATAGATCCCCCCCAAGCTAGCTGAAGGCTGGCAAATACCCCAGGAGTACCTCAGAGGGGAAGGAGGGTGGGTAATCCTGACTGCAGATGCATTCCTCTCGGACATCTACATTTATGGTAGGTACAAAACTGTACTATGTCCTTCAAGGATGCATCTGCAGTCCTTACAAATGGGTAGAATACCATAGCTAAACAAGGGGAGGAGGAAGAGTAGTGATTATGGTGTAGCTAGGATCCCTTGCAAAACAGCAGTGGCAAAACCTGCTCGGGATCTAGAGTATAAAGGTAAATTGTAATGCTTGGCAAATGTATGCACGGAGGTCCAAGTAGCAGCCTCTATAATGTCCTTGGTAGCCACTCCTCGTAAGAAAGCTGTGGTAGTGGCTGTAGCTCTTGTGGAGTGAGGCCTGATGTTCTCTGGAGTTTTCTTTCCATGGTAGGAGTAACAAAATCTAATGCAATTTCCTATCCATTTGGAGATTGTCTGTTTCGAAATTGGTTTTCCTTTTCTATTCGACTTAGTCCTGTCCAGGTAGTAGCGTAACTGCCTGTGTACATCCAAGGTATGCAAAAGTCTTTCTCCCCTGTTCTGTGGGTTTGGGAAGAATGTAGGCAGGTGAATAGCCTGGTTCAATGACACTCTGGATACCACCTTAGGCATAAATGTAGGATTTGTCCTCATAGACACTCTATCTTGATGGAAGATCAGGAAAGGTTGTACTGCCATTAGTGCCTGTAGTTCAGAGACCCTTCTTGCTGAGGTTATTGTCAGCAGGAAAGCAGTCTTCCATGATAAGTATTGTAATTCTGCTGTTGCTGCTGGTTCGAAAGGAGGAAGTGTCAGTTTCTCTAGCACAAAGTTCAAGTCCCATGCTGGCAATGGTGGTTTCCTGGGAGGTTTCACATTTTTAATTCCTCTCAGAAATTGTCTGAGCAGGGGATGAGAGAAGACAGGAGGATACAAGCTATACTGTGCTGAAATAGCTGATGTATGTATCTTGATGGAAGAGTAGGACAGGCCCGAGTGGAAAAGCTCTGCCAAGTACTCCAGGATGTTGGCCATGTTTACTAGAGTCACATCATCTCCCTTTGCAGTACTCCAAATGAAATATCTTTTCCATTTTGCAGCATAATTCTTTCTTGTTGAAGGTCTGCGTGCCTCCAGGATTATGTCTTTAACCCTTTGGGATAAGTTTGGGTTAATTGCTGTTATGTAATGTTCCAGGCAGTTAGCTGCAGTGTTTTCAGGTTTGGATGCAGGATGTTGTAATTGTTCTGTGTTAACAGTAATGGGATCAGGGGAAGTGTCCATATTTGTTCCCGAGACATGCTCCTCAGCAATGGGTACCAATGTTGTCTTGGCCAGTCTGGAGCTATCAGAATGATCCTGGGACGGTCCTCTTTGATCTTCAGAAGCACCTTGTGCATCAAAGGAAGTGGTGGAAATGCGTATGCTGTCAGGTTTTTCCAACCGAAAGAGAGGGAGTCCACCTTCCAAGCAAGTGGGTGGTACGTCCTCGTGCAGAATTTCTTTAGCTGGTGATTGACCGGAGATGCAAACAAGTCTATTTGTGGTAATCCCCATTCCCTTGTGATGGCTTTGAAGATGTCCGGATGAAGCATCCATTCGTGGGCATCTGTGGTTGTTCTGCTTAATATGTCTGCTAGAATGTTTTCTTTTCCCGGTACAAAGATTGCTTGTAACTGAATGTTGTAGGTCAGGGCCACATCCCATAGATCCAGTGCCAGCCGGCATAGAGGATATGAATGGGTGCCCCCCTGTTTGTTGATGTACCACATAACTGTGGTGTTGTCTGTCCTTATCATCAACTGACCTTCTTGGAGAAATGGTCTGAATGACTGGAT
Source organism: Protopterus annectens (assembly GCF_019279795.1). Classification (NCBI taxonomy): domain Eukaryota; kingdom Metazoa; phylum Chordata; order Ceratodontiformes; family Protopteridae; genus Protopterus; species Protopterus annectens. The sequence continues at coordinate 861,990,188 of NC_056746.1, read as the reverse complement.
TGCCAATTTTACTGCCAGCATTTCCTTTAGATTTATGTGTAGGCGCAGCTGTTCTTGAGTCCATAAGCCTTGTATGCACTTGCCCTGCATGTGTGCTCCCCAACCGAGGTCTGAGGCATCTGTCGTGATGGTTTGGCTTGGTTGGCTGTTGCAGAAGGGTAATCCTGTGTTTGATTGACAGGCCTGAGCCCACCATAGGAACTCTTGTTTCAGGCATGGGATTATTGGAATTTTGGTTTCTAGACTGTGTTTGTGTTGGGACCACAAATTCCTTAGGTACCACTGTAGCTTTCTCATATGCAGCCTGGCATGAGGGACCAGAATTATGCAGGATGCCATGAAGCCTAGAGCTTGCAGTACTTTTCTTGCAGTTAGGTGGTTCTGCTTTGTTAATGCCAAGAAGTAGAGAGGTGGTAGTTCTTTCTTTTCTGCAGTTAGGAATGCCATTTGTTTTGATGTGTCCAGCTCTGCACCCAGAAAGGTTATTCTTTGGGATGGAATCAGCCTTGACTTTTTTATACTGACTGTATATCCCAAGGCTTGCAGCAGGTAAATGACTCTTTGTAAGTCTTCTGCTAGTTTGCTTTTGTTGTCCGCTTGTATCAGGCAGTCGTCCAGATAAGGATAAATTTGGATTCCCTGAAGCCTGCAACGAGCAATTACTGATGCCAGGCATTTCGTGAACACTCTGGGCGCAGTAGATAAGCCAAAGGGCAATGCTGAAAATTGATAATGCTCTGATCCTGCAAGAAATCTGAGGTATCTTCTGCAAATTGGTCTTATGGGGACGTGCAGGTATGCCTCCTTGAGATCTAGAGTTACCAGCCAAGACTCCTTTGCCCAGCATGGGAAGAAGCTGCTGTAGGGTCAGCATTTTGAATTTTGGAACAATAAGGAATGTGTTTAAAGCGGACAGGTCTAGAATGGGTCTCCATTTGTTTTCTTTTCTTGGTACCAGGAAGAGTCTGGAGTAAAATCCCTTTCCTTGCTCCATAGGTGGTACCCTTTCCACAGCTCTCATTCTTAATAGCTGAGATATTTGTTTCAGAGCTTCTGTCCTTTGAGAAGGTTGTAGGTTTGGCATTCCTCTCTTCCCTGGTAGAGTATGGAAATGGAACCTGTAACCTTGGTCTATAGTTTGCAAAATCCATTTTTCTCTTGTTATGCAGTGCCAGTTTTTTGAGAATAATGTTAGTTTTCCGCCTAAGGGTGCTTCTAGTTGTTCCCTGGTAGGCGTTGCCACTGTCAAGTCACTGTGATTGAGTTGTTGTAGTGGTGGTGGCTGCGTCTGTGCCTCGCTGGTTGTTACCTTGCCATTGGCGTCCCCTGTAGGCACCCCTGGATTGGTTTCTGCCTCTTGAACGCCTATTTCTGCCTCTCTGGGCCTTAGAGGAGTCTGGAAAGGACCAATTTTTGGAGGGCCAGTTCCTGCTAAACCTTGGAGGTTGAACCTGTAAAAAATCTTTCACCGTTTGTACAGATTTTGCCTTTTCTTCCATCTTTTTTAGCACCTGCTGAGCAGGGGAACCAAATAAATTGACCTTGTCCATGGGTGCATCCAAAAGCTTTGATTTGACATGGTCTGGTAATGCCTGTTCTTTCAACCATGCATGTCTCCTGATAACTGTGCCAGTCATGGCTGATCTAAAGGAAGTCTCCAGTGCATCATAGCCACATTTTAAAGAATGGTTACTAACCTGCTGTATGTTATGTACCACTTCGTGAACATATTTCTTATCTATAGATTCTTCAGAGGAAAGCTTTTTAGTTAACTGGTCAAGCATAAACTCTTGATATTGAATCATATGAAATTGGCAGTTCAAAGCCCTAGCTGACAAGGTAGCAGAAGTGTAAACTTTTTTACCCCATCTCTCTAAGGACCTGGATTCCCTTTCAGATGGGGGTTTTTAGTAGAAGTAGCAGCTACAGCTTTAGGGCCCTGGGCGATGGTCTCTGGATCTGCAAAGGGAGCCTTGTATAAATGATGGTGAGTGTCCGGGACCCTGTACAACCTATCGGGCTTAGCAGGAGCCGGAGGTAATGAATCAGGAGCAGTGCAAGCATCATTAAATGCATCGTCCACAACAGAAAGAACTGGAGGTATAGCCAAAGGCCTATGTTGTGGCAAATGTAGAAAGGTTCTAAGCCTTTTTCTGGAGTCTGAAAAATCTTGGCCCTGCCACTGAAACTGTTCCCTCATAGCATGCAATGTTTCCCCAAAGGAAAATTCCTCAGGTGGAGAGGCTGAAGGAATGGACTCTTCAGCATCAGAGTCTTCGTAAGGAGAATAAGGAGCCTCAGGGAGTTCTGAATGTTCTGATTCATCAGAGGAGCCATCAGTGGATACTGGTTCAGGGAGCTCTGCTCTAGGTCTCTTTTCTGGAGGAGGGAGAGAGGGCCTGTCCGGATGGGGCTGGGAACCACGAATTAAAGAAATTAAATCCTCAGCCAAAGATAGCATATGAGAACTAGTGCTGGGCCTGTGTGGGGGGGGTTTGGCAGGCACAGATTTCGAAGCTTTGGCTGCTTTAGCCCTGGCAAAGGCCTTAATAGACATGGCTGCAGGAGGCCTAGCAGCTCCACGTGCAGGGGTTGAAATATCCAGGGGGATTGTGTCTGATAAATCCTGGGAAACTGCAACAGAAGGCTGATTTTCAGAAGCAGATTCTACCAGGTTAGAAGAGGCCTCGGTAGAAGGTATGGTTTCAGCTGGAGAAAGAACCGCTTGCTCGGTTTCGGCCGAAACCGAGACACTCGCGGTTTGCTTAATCGCGGTTTCAGCCGAGACCGCGGCCCGCGAGTGTCGGTCCTTTTCTTTTCGTTTTTTAGAAATTTGCGTTGTCGGAGGATCCGACGGCATAATGTAGGCAAAAATCAGAGCCGAAAATTTGTTCTGCAAACTCCGACCGACGTCTGAGCGTCCGTCGGTTAAAAGAAGAGCAGGCTAGACAAGCTGCTACGTCGTGGTCTGGGCCTAAGTAATGTATACAGTAGGAGTGGAAATCTTTATGAGGTATTTGTTTCCCACACGATAAACAGTTAACTTTCTCTGACATCGGCTGAGGCAAGAAAAAGTCCCCAACGGGGTACTTAGCTTTTTAGAAGTCTTCGAAGTAGTATTCGGTAGTAGTAATCTCTGGATCTGACCGACCAGCACTTGCGAACAGCTTCTGCTTCGGGCGCCACGCGGCAAGAAAGACTGGGGAAAATGGCGTCGGCTGATGCCTTTATACCCGAGTAACTGCAGCTATGACGTCGGGTGAAGTGCGACACCAGCCGAAGCCAGACCCAGACTTTGGAATCCGGCCGACCGAAGAGCTGCCTGACGACAGGACAACCCATTTGTAAGGACTGCAGATGCATCCTTGAAGGACATCTTGCCGTTTTCAGGCACTTTATAAATTTTTTTTTTTTTTAGGTGCAAAAGGCTGAGAGTCTGAAATTTTGCTTGAAGATGCAAATACATCTAAAAACGCAGGAAGGATAGGGGGACAGCTGATGGACTGGGTGTGTTAACTTGCAGCAAGTCATACCATTTTTGAACATATGACATTTCAGTGCTTTCCTACTTGAAATGTTCCTGCATCCTGGACAAAGTGTCACTAGAGGAAATTTCCACTGCTAGTGAATCAGCCCCATTAGTCTTCCTCCGGGGATGCATAATCTAGTGGGGATGGGATCCGAGTTGAATAGGTTAGTGACTCATCATCACAAGAATGTTCCTCTTCTGAAGTTTCTTCCCTTACCCACTTTTGAAGAGAAGCACTCCAGAGGAAGTTAGGTACAGTAACCCCTGGAGGGGGTCTGAGGGACATGACAGTATTAAAAATGCTTTGAGAAAGGGGGTACCAATCCTTTTGAGGATCAGATGGAGAGACATGTTTAAACATTTTGTTTCTTTTTGATAGGAATATCCACTCTATGTGGTGGCAGGGGGTCAGATGTAGGCCTACACTCGAATATGTCCGGATCCCCTTCTTCCCTAACTAGAATGGTTGGGATCCCCCTAGGGCCTTCAGAGATAACGAGTCAGGGCTCCTCTTGGACGTCCGATTTGGACACCTGCGGAACCTACAACCACATGCTGATATCCTGCTCCAAGGCGACCTCCGTTACAGGTTCAGCCAGTGGTTTGAAAGACGGCCCTTATCAAATCTCCAGATAGCAATAGTCTCAGGAGAGACGTCTGGCACTGGAGGTGCAGCCAAACTTTCCGGCCTGGGTTTCTTGGCCTTTCACTTCATTAACTACTCGGCCTCTGAGCCTGAGGGACCCTCCATCCTTTCAGTGGAAAGTTTTAACTGCTGACTTTCTAAACAGATGGAAAGAGAATATAGCCTACTCCTTAAAGTTTTGGAAACAAAGGACTGGCAAATAGGGCAAGCCTTATGGTTGCAGAAAGGCCCAAGACAGAAAAGGCACTGCTGGTGGTCGTCCTTATGTGGAATCTGACAAACACAGTGGCATTTGTCCTTCTTGGATGACATTAAACCCTATACACAAAAGGTAGAAAAGAATTCCCCAACGGGGCACTCATCTGACACGCTGAGACTGAAAATTCTTTGGTGAGCAGACCGTACGTAAGGAAGATGTGTTCTGTCCAGCAGCAAAGAACTTCTGAGGATGGTGCATGTGTACGTCGCTTTTTATTACCTACACCCAAATAGCAGCTTATATATGCAACGTAGCATGCACTCTAAGCATTAAAACCTTTAGTATACTGACCAACGTCGGGGTCCCTCAACAGACAATCCCCCCTCATGTAAAGAAGACTGCAACAACAGAATAGGACATCTATATAATTCATCAGATGAGGAACTGAAAGCATAACTACAAGTGGTCAAAACTTTTTCAGATAAGAACGTCATTTGGTCACGATAAATGTACAAAAACCAACCTTTAAAGCAGGAAACTACAGCACCAAGAAAATGTAAGTTTGCGGCAGGAATGTGATGCAAAAGAACTTGAGCAAGAGAGAGAGTATAAATATTTGAGAACTATTGAAGGAACAACAATAAAATATGAGTAAATGCAAATAAAATTTAGTAAGGAATGTTTCAGAAGACTAAAATTAGCACTGAAAACAGCTCTTACATCTAAGAACAAAGTCCAAGCTATAAATCAATTTGCTCTTCCTATCCTAACTTACAGTTTTGGAGTGAATAACTGGACCCAAAAGGTTTTGGATCAGCTGGACAGGAAAACAAGAAGAGCTTCATGCTTATCAAACAATGTATAAAAATCAGTGTACACCCAGACTATTTATTCACCGTTATGGAGGAGGTACGGGTCTCCTCGAAACTGACTGCATGTACAGATCTGCTACCACAGGACTGCATATATACCTGCTGACCTCACAAGATCCAAACATAGTGAAATTTTCAAAACAAGAGGAGAGTAAGTCTAAGATGACTTGGTGTCATGTGGGAATGGAAATCAAACCAAATGAAGTTAAAAATCAGGAAGCAACTGAATGTGCCAAAACACAAAAGAATGTAAGATGAAAGATTAGATAAGAATACAAGAAATGTGGAAAATCCATAAATATAGCTGCAAGTACAGAACACTCTTGGAACCACCTCATGTCAACCAGGACCAAACACAAACAGTTAAGTGGAGGTGAACTTAAACTAAAGGACAAAAGGTTCATACTGGTGGCCCAGGATAGTGGATTACGTACAGGTTGGTTTACAACGTCCATTGAATATGTGGAACAAACAGACAAATGCAGGCTTTGTAAAACATAATTTGAAACAGTCACACATCTTGTTGCTGGGTATGGCAGATTAATGGCAGAAAGACTGTACAAGGAAAAGCATAACAATGTGGCAAGACTGTTGCACTGGAGATTGTGCAAACATTGCAATACTGACGTAGCCGAGAAACACTGGAAAAGTACAGTTTTGTACCTACCATAAATGTAGATGTTAGAGTGCTAATACAGCTGCAGTCATAACAGATGGGGTTCTCCTGCCGTCAGGCAGGTCCTCGGTCGGCCGAATTCCAAAGTCTAGGTCCAGCGTCGGTTGTCGTCGCTTCTTCCATGACGCCAGTGCGACAGGGGTATAAAAGAACCAGCCGACGCCATTTTCTTCAGTTTTTCTTGCCCCAGATGTCAGGTGCCCCCAGAAGGAAGGCAATACATATATTTGTGTAATAAAACAATGCAATATAATCAAAATACAGTAGTTGCAAGCAAATACACCATAAATGAATACCCCAATCAAGTTATATGAGGAGGTGTTAGCCAATAGGCCTGTCCCAAGAGGGGAAGGAGGGAGAGAAACCTGGACTGCAGCTATATTAGCACTCTAACATCTACATTTATGGTAGGTACAAAACTGTACTATGTTCATCGTGCATACAGCTGCAGTCATAACAGATGGGTAGAATCCCAAAGCTAAGAAAGGGGTGGTAGGCACTAGGTGGAACTAGGAGGAGCCAGGATGCCCTGCAAGACTGCAGTGGCAAAGCCTGCTCTAGTTTTGGAGTATAATGGTAGGTGGTAGTGCTTGGAGAAGGTATGCACAGAACTCCAAGTGGCTGCTTCCAAAATATCTTTGGTAGGAACTCCTCTGAGGAAAGCTGCAGAGGTAGCTGTGGCCCTTGTGGAGTGAGATCTGATGCCTGCAGGTACAGTTTTACCATGAAAAGAGTAACAAAAGCGTATGCAGTGGGCTATCCATTTTGAGATTGTCTGTTTGGAAATAGGCTTCCCTTGAGCTCCTATAGCATAGGACACAAAGAGCTGTTCTGATTTTCTGAAAGGCTTTGTTCTGTCCAAATAATAGTGCAGCTGTCTGTGGATGTCCAAGGAATGTAGTAGTCTCTCCCCTTTATTTTGAGGATTAGGGTAAAAGGTAGGTAAGTGTATAGCCTGATTCAAAGCTACCCTGGATACCACCTTTGGCATAAAGGACGGGTTGGTTCGTAAGGAAACTCTGTCCTGAAGGAAGATGATAAAAGGCTGCACAGCCATGAGGGCTTGTAGTTCCGATACCCTATGAGCTGAGGTGATAGCCAGAAGGAAAGCTGTTTTCCAAGACAAATATTGCAAATCTGTTGAGGCAGCTGGCTCAAAAGGAGGCAAGGTCAGCTTTTCTAGAAAGAAATTGAGGTCCCAAGCAGGTATTGGTTGTTTCCTTGGGGGTTTTATATTCTTAGCCCCTCTGAGGAACTGTCTTAAGAGGGGGTGAGAGAATAAAGGTGGATCAGTGTTGTATTCTGCAGAAATGGCTGAGGTATGGATTTTGATGGAGGAGAATGAAAGTCCACTGCTTAGCATCTCAGCTAGATAATGTAATATTTGAGGTAAATTCAGTTTTCCAGGATTCTGGCCCTTTTTCTCATTCCAGGCACAAAACAGTTTCCATTTTGCGGAGTAAGCCTTTCTAGTAGACGGCCTTCTGGCCTCCAAAATGACATCCTGCACCTCTTGGAGAGTAGGGTCTGTTGTGATGTTAAGGAATATTCCATGCAGCCAGATTGAGTGTTTTCAGCTGACTGTGAAGAGTTTTGAAGCTGTGCTGAGACAGAAGAGGCATTAGAGGTAGGGTCCATGGAGGGGAATGCGTCAGGCTCCTCAGGAGTGGGTACCAGTGCTGTCTTGGCCAGTCTGGAGCAATGAGAATCATCTTTGGTCTGTCTGCTCTGGTTTTTAATAGAACTTTGGGCAGCAGAGGAAGAGGTGGGAAGGCATAAACTGTCATTGCTGTCCAACTGAAAGAAAGAGCGTCCACTCTCCAGGCTTGTGGTGAAAAGTCCTTGAGCAGAATTTTGTCAATTGGTGATTTTTGTGGGAGGCAAAGAGATCTATGTCTGGTCTTCCCCATGCTTGAATTATCTCCGTAAAAACTTGAGGATGCAACTTCCATTCGTGTGGATCTGTCATCTTTCTGCTTAGGTTGTCTGCCAGCGTGTTTTCCTTGCCTGGCAAGTACTGTGCTTGAAGTTCGATTTGTAATTCCAGAGCCATGTTCCAAAGTGACATGGCCAGCCTGCCTAGGGGGTATGAATGGGTTCCTCCCTGTTTGTTTATGTACCACATTACTGTGATGTTGTCTGTTCTTATCAATAGTTGACCTGGATGCAGAAGGTCTTTGAAAGCTATAATAGCATTTATTACTGCTAGCATTTCCTTTTGATTGATGTCAAGGTGCATTTCTTTTTGGGACCATTTGCCCTGAATGCACCGATCTGTCATGTGCGCCCCCCAGGCGTAGTCCGAGGCGTCTGTTGTGATGACTTGATTTGCTTGAGGCTTGCAGAATGGGGGACCTCTGTTTGTTTGGCATGCTTGAGCCCACCACAGAAATTCCTTTTGAAGACATGGAATTAGTGGTATTATTGTTTCCAAACGGTGGCTGTGTTGAGACCATAGGTTTTTCAGGTACCACTGAAGTTTCCTCATATGTAGCTTTGCACATGGGATTAGTAGGATGCAAGATGCCATGAATCCCAGAGCCTGCAGGATTGTCCTTGCAGTCAGCCTGGTGAAATTTGCTAGTTTTCTGAAGTACTGAGTTAGTTGCCCCTGCTTCTCTGGCGTGAGGTAGGCCATCTGGGTGTTTGTGTCCAAGTTGGCACCCAGGAAAATTATTTTCTGAGAGGGTATTGGCCTTGATTTCTTTTTGTTGACTGTGTATCCCAGAGAATTCAACAACATTATTACAAAAGTCAGATGTTTCAGAAGTATGTGCTTGCTGTCCGCTTGGATCAGACAGTCGTCCAAATATGGGTATATTTGTATCCCTTGAAGTCTGCAGTAGGCAATTACTGATGCCACGCATTTCGTGAATACTCTGGGCACAGTAGATAAGCCAAAGGGCAATGCAGAGAATTGATAATGGGTTGAACCTGCAAGAAATCGGAGGTATCTTCTGCAATTTTGTCTGATTGGGACATGCAGGTATGCCTCCTTGAGGTCCAATGTTACCAGCCAAGACTCCTTGCCCAGCATGGGAAGAAGCTGCTGTAAAGTGAGCATCTTGAATTTTGGTACGAGTAAAAATGTGTTTAGGATGGATAGGTCCAAAATAGGTCTCCAATCTTTTCCCTTCCTTGGTACCAGGAATAGTCTGGAATAAAAACCTTGACCTTGTTTGTGAGTAGGTACCTCTTGAAATAGCTTTCATGTCCATGAGATTTGAAATTTGTCTTTGTGTCTCTGCCCTTTGACTGTTTGGCAGGTTTGGCATGCCTCTCATTTTTGGAAGGGTGTGAAAATGGAATCTGTAGCCTCTGTTTATAATGTCCAGGATCCATTTGTCTTGTGACAATATGCCAATTTTTTGAAAATAATGCCAGTTTTCCGCCTAAGGGTGCTGCCATTTGAGCCTTGCTTGGCATGCAAAGGGGAAAGTCATTGGGCTTGCTTTCTGAATGGTTGCGAACTATCCTCACCACCGCTGTGTAGGAGCTTGCCATTGTCTGCCTCTAAACGATCCTTGAGATTGCCCTCTGCCCCTCGGGCGCCTGTATCTACCTCTTTGGGGTCTGTCCGTGGCTGGAAAGGACCAATTTTTTGAAGGCCAATTTCTACTGAAACGTGGAGGTTGTACCTGTAGAAAATCTTTCACTGCTTGCATTGATTTAGCCTTTTCCTCCATTTTCTTTAATACCTCCTCAGCTTTAACACCAAATAATATATCCTTTTGTAGAGGGCATCTAGTAATTTAGCTTTGACATGATCTGGTAAGGTTTGCTCCTTGAGCCAGGCATGTCTACGTATAACTGATCCTGTAACAGCAGCTCTACATGAGGCCTCTAGAGCATCAAAACCACATTGCAAGGTATGTTTACCCACTTGTTCTGCACTATGCTTCAAATCCTGCAACTCCTTCAAGTCTGGTTGTTCAGGTTGTGACATTTTGCTTCTCAACTGTGACAACAGAAACTGTTGGTACTTTAGCATATGGAACTGCCAGCTTAATGCCCTCATGGTTAAGGTGGCCGAGGTGTATACCTTTTTTTCCCACCTTTCTAAGGATCTGGAATCTCTCTCGGAAGGTAATGGATTTTTAGCAGTGGAGGCCTTAATTCCCTTGGGGCCCTGTGAGATAGTTTCTGGGTCAGCCGCATGACTTTTGTATAAAAATTGGTGTGAGTCAGGAACCCGGTAGTACCTGTCAGGCTTGACTGGGGCTGGAGGTAAAGAATCCGGGTTAAGGCAGGCCTCCATGTACACATCATCTAGTATGTCTAACACAGGAGGTATAGCCAGAGGCCTGTGCTGAGGTAGCAAGAGAAAATCCCTAAGCCTTTTCTTGGAATCTGAGTACTCTTGGCCTTCCCAGTGGAAGTGTTCCCTTAAGGTATGCAAGGTTTCCCCAAATGAGTAATCCTCTGGGGGGGGGGGGGGTGGACTCCTCTGCATCAGAATCTTCAAAACGGGAGTAAGAATGTTCCTGTTCATCAGAGTGCTCTGAAATAATGGAGGCCTGGTCAGAGGAGGGGGATTCTTCCTCCACTCTGGGCCTTTTCTCCAGGGGGGGGGTTTGAGAACCCCTGATAAGAGTAATTAAATCCTCAGCCATTTTAAGCATCTGTTTTTTAGACATGGGGCCTGGAGAAGGGCCCTGTGGAGCTTGTCTCTTAGAATGCATGGCTGCTTTAGACTTAGTGAAAGCCTTGATGGAAAAAGAAGAGGAAGGTCTGAAGACACCTTGAGAGGAGGCAGACCTGTCTACATTTTGAGATTCACCACCAAAAGTGGCTTCGGTATCTGTAGTCGGGGTGTGGGCCGAAGAGCCTGCGACCTCGGGCACAGAAGACACCGCCAATGAAGTGTCGTCAGTAGGCAGGGGCTGCGTAGGCGCCTCGCTGAGAACCGGACCACCTGTAGTCTGCTTTGGCGTGGTGTCGGTAGAGATTGCGGACCTCTTCCTTATCTCTGCGTTTTTTTTAGACAAAACTGGAGTCGGAGTATCCAACGACATAATATAGTTACATTTTTTTCCAAAATAGTGCTGGGCGAAGTCCGCCCAATGCTTAATGGTGCGTTTGTTGAATGTAGCACAAAAACGACAGACCGAGACGTTGTGGTCTGGGCCTAAGCAAGGAATGCTGAGGGAATGAAAATCCTTATGCGGTATTTGCTTCCCACATGAAATACAATTAACTTTGTCTAACATCGGTCTGAGGCAAGAAAAGTTTCCCCAACGGGGTACTCAGCTTTCAAGAAGACTTTGGTTGCAAAAATTTCATAATTTCATGAGCTGGCCGACCGGCACTTGCGAAATGCTTCTGCTTCGGGCACCGCGCAGCAAGAAAGACTGAAGAAAATGGCGTTGGCTGGTTCTTTTATACCCCTGTCGCACTGACGTCAGGGAAGAAGCGACAACAACCGACGCCGGACCTAGACTTTGGAATTCGGCCGACCGAATACCCGCCTGACGGTAGGAGAACCCCATCTGTTATGATTGCAGCTGTATGCACGATGAACATCATGAGCCACAAAGCATTACAGAAAATTATGGGAGTTTATATCACGTGGGATCATCAATCAACAGTTAAAAAAAAAATAGGTGAGAAAAAGCTAAATGTAGTAGTCCATGAAAAGACAACAGTTGCACTGATCATTGAAAATGCTACACCCAGTGACTACAGTGTCTTAAGTACGGAGACGCACACAAAGTAAAAAAATACCAGGACTTACAGGCAGATACGAGGACAATTTAGTAGTAGGATACCCAGACGGTTCCAACAGTAGTAAGAATAATGGGTCTTATGAAAAATAACTTACAAATAGTACTTAAGTAGGTTACTAATACAAGTAAATCCGTATGAACTTGCAGTCGTCAATTCTGGGCACGTTGCGGGTACTGCGAAGAGCACTTCAGGCTAACATCAAAAACTGAAACAACAACTTTATGAACTTTAATCACACTTTGACTTAGGAAAGGAGTCCATTCCCATCATGTTAATAGAAACCCAAAAGACTTGGAGAAATGAGACCAGGAGAAAATAGAAAATACAGCAAACTCAATGGTCGACAAACACAGCTGCAACTTTACCCTAGAATCCGCAATATCACGCACACACTCAAATCTCTTAACAGGTAGTGTTATGACCGTCATAGTCCATGTTGGTGTGAATGACTTGAGACGTACATCTCTGGACTACATGAAGAGAGACATTACCAAGCTCGCTGAATTTGTGTCCCAGGCAGGTACGCCCCTAGCCTTACACAGCATCCTACCATCACCCAGAATGATACCTCAATACAAACAGAAAATGACTAACAATTGGCTTAGTTTCTGGTGTCACTCCAAGGGGATCCAGTACGGGACAGCATGGGACGACATAACTGACAGACCTCAATGCTTTACCAGAGATGGCCTTCATCTGTCTCCCCTGGGCCTTAGGCTTCTGACAAAGGCTCTTGCATCCCCATAGTGCCTTTTGTAGGCAAAGTCATGAGCACAAAATTACCAACATGAAAAAATGTAAAGGTCATGCTGCTAAACGTTAGGAGTCTTGGCATGAAACTGCACTCATTGCAAGCATTCCTTGCCCTGGAGGATGCAGACATTTCTGCAGTCAATGAAACCTGGGTTCAAAGCTGTGGAAAGCACTCCAACCTTAACAGGCTACTCATCCTACCATACTTTCAGACCCCAAACGGAGGGCTACAAAGCCAAAGGAGGTGGAGTTTCAATATTTATCAAAGACGTAAACACCTCCAGGCTGGTCAAATGGTATGACACAAAGGAGACACTCCAAGTGCAGTTAACTGTTGACAAAAAAAAGAAGTTATGTACTCACCATAATGTTCCATCTGAGTAGGTAACTTCATTTGTCAGCAACCTGTGGGTATAGGATCCGTCCTGGATCCGAGCCGGCAGCTTTCCAAGCTAGAGTTCTGAGCTCCAAACTCCTCCCCCTTACCCATAATACCCCACTACCTCCCTCCAGTCCTCAGATAGAGTTTGCCCAATTACCAGACAACACCAAGACAAACAATACCTGAACATCCTAACCTGATGCATACCAGGACTGAATCATTCTATCATTCAGGTAACGAAAGCCAGGTTAGTGGGAAGGGGGGGTTGGTTGCTGACAAATGAAGTTACCTACTCAGATGGAACGTTATGGTGAGTACATAACTTCATCTGAAGTAGTCAACTTCATTTGATCAGCAACCTGTGGGACAGAGTCCCCAGCTACCAAAAAACTTGGGAGGTCCTCAAGGAAGAATATTCCGGAGCACTGCAGAGCCAAATCCGTCCGCCCTCCCTCTGGATATAGGATCTAATTTATAATGTGAAATAAAGGTATGAGAAGAAGCCCAAGTAGCCGCAAAACAGATGTCATCCAAGGGAACTCTTGACCAAAACGCAGCAGAGGTAGCCATAGAACAGGTAGAATGAGCAAGAACCCCCAAGGGCTCCGGCCGACCAGAAATTTTGTATGTAAGCAAAATGCAGTGAGATATTCATCTAGCTAGAGTCACCTTCGTTACTGGTTTACCCAAGGATGGCTTAGCAAAGGAAAAGTACAGTTGTAAACACTTACCATAAATGTAGTTGTTAAGAGTGTCTTCACTGTTGCAGTCATCACTGTAAGGTTCTTCCTGCAGGCAGGCAGCCCTCGGTCGGCCAGAATCCCAAAGTCTGGATCCGGCGTCGGCTGTTCAGTCATCCTCCCTGACGTCAGAGCACCAGGGGTACAAAGCTCCCAGCCGACGCCACGTTCTCCAGTTTTTCTTGCCCCAGATGTCAGGTGGCTAAAAGTAAGGTACAACAAAACCCCATACCCTGTAGCAAATACACCTCAGAAGAAGTGTGAAGCAGGGAACCACACTGATGAGAGAATAAGAGATGACAGGGGGTGGGTAACCCAGACTGCAACAGTGAAGACACTCTAACATCTACATTTATGGTAAGTGTACACAACTGAACTATGTTAATCGTGTTTCACTGTTGCAGTCATCACTGTAGGGTTGAATCCCAAAGCGGAGATAAAGGGTGGAGGTTATTGAGTAGAAAGAGTGGCTAGTAGGCCTGGCAAGACTGCAGAAGCAAAGCCTGCCCTGGACATAGAATAAAGAGGTAGATTATAGTGCTTAGAGAAAGTATGCACTGAACTCCAATTTGCAGCTTCCAAAATATCTTTGGTAGGTACTCCCCTGAGAAAAGCAGCAGAAGTAGCAGCAGCTCTGGTGGAGTGAGTCCTGATTTTTCCTGGGATTTGCTTTCCATGATGAGAGTAACAAAATCTGATTCCATGAGCAATCCATCTTATGCCTTGGGAATTTGCTGCATAAGAAACAAACTGTTCTGTTTTTCTGATATCCTTGGTTCTGTCTAGGAAAAAACAAAGCTGCCTGTGCACGTCCAAAAAATGCAAGATCCTCTCCCCCTTATTTTGTGGATTGGGGAAAAAGGTTGGCAGGTGAATAGTTTGGTTTAAAGCCACTTTAGAAACCACTTTAGGCATGAAAGTAGGGTTAGTCCTTAAAGCAACCCTGTCTTAATGAAAAGTAATGTAAGGTTCCACAGCCATGAGTGCTTGTAACTCCGAGACTCTCCTGGCTGAAGTTAAAGCCAGTAGGATAGAGGTCTTCCATGATAAATATTTTACATCAGATGTGGCAGCAGGCTCAAAAGGAGGCAGAGTAAGTTTTTCCAGAACATAGTTGAGGTCCCAGGCAGGTATAGGTGGTGTCCTACGGGGCCTTAAATTCCTTGACGCCGGACCCAGACTTTGGAATTCTGGCCGACCGAGGACTGCCTGCCGGCAGGAAGAACCCTACAGCGATGACTGCAACAGTGAAACACGATGAACATCCAGTTCTATGGCCCTCATAGCCATGAGGGATCCCACCTGGTTTAATGCCTCTGCCCATTGGTGTTTTGGTAGGTCTGGCCATCCGTTTGGTCTTGGCAAGGAATGAAAGTGGAATTTGTAACCTCTTGAAACTACATCCAGAACCCACTTGTCTTGGGTTATGTAAATCCAATTTTGGTGAAAAAGAGAGAGTTTTCCTCCTAGAGGGGTTTCCAGGAGAGAGGTTCCTGGAGCCATGCAGGGGGAGTCACTGAGCCTGTTTCCTATAAGACTGAGGTCTGTCTTCTACACCCCTGGGGGTGGAAGCACTCCACTGTCTAGGTCTATAAGAGGTCTGTGCTCGGGTCCTCCCTCTGGGGCGCCTATATCTACCCCTCTGAGGCCTGTCCGAGCTGGGAAAGGACCAATTTTTAGTTGGCCAACTTCTGCTAAATCTTGGGGGCTGAACTTGTAAGAAATCCTTAACCGTTTGCATGGATTATGCCTTATCCTCCATTTTCTTTATCATCTCTTCAGCCTTAGACTCAAACAAAACATTATGTTGAACAGCTGCATCCAGTAACTTTGCTTTCACTTGATCAGGCAAATTCTGTTCCTTTAACCAAGCATGCCTTCTAATGACCGTGTTAGTGGCAGCCGCCCTGCATGAGGCCTCCAAAGAATCAAAACCAGTGTAAGGTATGTTTCCCCACCTGCTCAATAGCATGCATCAAATCGTGCAATTCCTTATCTGCACATGCAGAATTGGTACCTAGCTTTTATTTCATAACAGACAGTAGAAATTGCTGATATTTTAGCATATGAAATTGACAATTTAAAGCCCTAATGGATAAAGTAGCAGAAGTGTACACTTTTTGCCCCATCTCTCCAAAGCTCTAGAATCTTAATCTGACTGAATAGGGTTCTTAGCAGTGGCGGCCTTAACACCCTTAGGACCTTGAGAAATGGTTTCTGGATCAGCAGTAGGATTTTTATAAAGAAACTGGTGGGAATCCGGGACTCTGTAATATCTATCAGGCTTTGCAGGGGCTGGAAGAAAGGAGTCAGGAGTTAAATTAGCCTCAGAAAAGACATCATCCACAATAAC
Organism: Protopterus annectens; assembly: GCF_019279795.1. Taxonomy (NCBI): domain Eukaryota; kingdom Metazoa; phylum Chordata; order Ceratodontiformes; family Protopteridae; genus Protopterus; species Protopterus annectens. Next base: position 861,974,311 of record NC_056746.1, on the reverse strand, counting down.
CAAAACAGGTGGAATAACCAGGGGTCTGTGTTGAGGAAGAAGGAAATCCCTAAGCCTTCTCTTAGATGCAGAGTACTCCTGTCCTTCCCAGAGAAAATGTTCCCTCCTGTCATGTAAAGTTTCCCCAAAAGAAAAATCCTCAGGGGGAGAAGCTGAAGGAATGGATTCCACAGCATCAGAATCCTCATAAGGAGGGAAAGTATAATCCTATTCAGAGGAAGACACTGAAGAAATAGATGCCTGATCAGAGGATTCATAGTCCAATTCTTGTCTTGGCCTTTTGTGTGGAGGGGGATGTGAACCCCTAATCATAGTTAGTAAGTCCTCCGCCATTTTAAGCATTTGTTTTTGTGATTTAGGTCCCGGATCAGAGGAGGCCTGGGCTTGAGTCTTTGTTTTTGAAGGAGTCTTTGCCTTTATCTGAAGCTGCGTAGGCCTGAAAACCCCCTCGGAAGCTGGTACCTGCACAGCGGCTCCAGACCCATCCGAGGGAGCACTGTCCGAAGGTCCTGCACCTGGAGTACTCAAAGGCCTAGTTGGCTCCTCGTGGGAGTCCGTTTCGGCAAGCAGTTCTGTAGTGGCCGACGACAGGGGCTGCGAAAGCGCCTCACTGACGACGGCCGAACCTGCAGCTGGCTCTGCTTGTAAACCGTCGTCTGATTTGGACCTCGGAGGCCTGTCCTTATCCTTGCGCTTTATGTGAACTCCAGTAGTCGGAAGCGTGTCCGACTACATATTGTAATTAAATCGCCTGCCAAAGTAGTGAAAAGCAAAATCGTATCTCCGCTTAATAGTACGTTGATTAAATCTAGCACAAAACAGACAACTAGCTACGTCGTGGTCAGGGGCTAGACCAGGAATACAGTAAGAGTCCAGAGTGGGGAGCACTGAGCAACCTATATGTCCCTAGAGGATTGGTTCCAGCCCAGCAACTTGTAGTTTATTGGCCATTTTGGGTCAATTCCTGGCTCTTTTCAACCCCCTGCTATAAAGCCCGCTTTTGTGCGCTTTTTCACTTGTAAAAGACTCAGCACAGCTCCTCGTGGTGCCCTGCAGAGTTCTACAAGCAGCAGAGAGTGAAAGAGTGACTTTCCTGGATTTATAAGTATTTTTTCTGGCTTTCGCTCAAATTACTGCATCTCGACTGCATTTCGCTTAAAAAACAGCTCTGCATATTGTTTTTACTGTACTTGTGTTGAATTTATACTGTTAGCACTTTAAAAAGTTATTTTTTGTTTAATTTAATTGTTAAGCTAACACACTCAATTCGCTAGCCGTTTTATAGCATTTACTGTTTGTTACTGTATCTTTTTCACCTTTCTCTGTAAAAAGAAAAAAAAAAAAATCCTTGTTTTCCCGCTTTTCTTAACTAGAATAGTCCAGTCTTCAGATTTTGCTGATCTCTGGGCTTTGTCTTAGTTCCTGTGCTATCCATATCCTTATTTGGATAAGAGGAAGCTTCTTTGTTCACCAGTGGGAGTGGGGAGCACTGAGCAACCTATTTGTCCCTAGAGGATTGGTTCCAGCCCAGCAACTTGTAGTTTATTGGCCATTTTGGGTCAATTCCTGGCTCTTTTCAACCCCCTGCTATAAAGCCTGCTTTTTTAGTGCGAAGTTGCTCATAGAGCAGCGCCGGTTAATCATGTTTAAACTATTTCTGGCTCCGTAAAGTCTGCTCTTCAATTTTTCCCTTAGAACTGTTCTACTTGCAATCTAAACAGCCTATACTCTATCTGAAAAGCTCAGCACTTGCTCCTAAAGCATTTTTTATACAGGTAAAGCACTCAAACAAAAGAAAGTACTTAATTCACCTAAATTCCCTTGAGTACCCATTTCCCTATAGGTCCTTTCTGACTCAGTTACACAGCAATCTTTTTCACTATTTCTAGCATGTCGAAGGGTGAGTTGCTGGCGTCCTCTCCTGTTCAGCTGGTGAATCTGGGAATCTTGACGCAATGTTACAATTGCCTCATGTACACAGACGACCCTCTCCTCCTCCCAACAAATACAAATATATGCGAGAGATGCAACTATATAGCCAAACTGGAGGCTGAGCTCTCTCAATTCAGTACTGGCAAGACCAGTCAGGAGGAGAAGGTAACCACGCACACCACAAACCCAGTCTCACATAGAACTATCACAACTGCAAACCAAACACAAACACACAAAAACATACTCGGAGGAGCTGATTAAAAATCTACCAAAACAACAGAGGCCTCCAAAGCAGACACCCAAGCAACCGCCACCTCAAGACATAGCACATGCAACACATAGTTCTGAAAGTCAGTGTGCTAAACAGTCACAGCCCTTAAGGCCAAACAACATGCCAGACACACTTGTAATAGGTGACTCCATAGTCAGACACACGGACGTCCCGCTCACCAGACTGAACAAGGAAAAGGTCACAGTAAGCTGCCTGTCGGGAGCTAGAATCCGCCACATAACACAAGCCACAAGCACTCAGGTCACGCCACAGCAAGTACAAATATGACTCAGTCATTGTACATACCAGTGTGAACGACCCGAGACGTACCTCCCTGGACTACATGAAGAGACAGAGGAGCTCTCTGACTATGTAGCCCAGGCCGGTATGACCCTGACCCTGAGCAGCATCTTATCCTCACCAAGAATGATGCCACAGTACAAAGACAAAATGATCAGTTTTAACAATTGGCTTAATTACTGGTGTCATTCTAAGGGGATCCAATGTCTGTCTGCTTGGGATGACATGCTTGTCAAGCCACGCTGCTTCACAAGGGATGGCTTGCACCTGTCACCCCTGGGCTTCCGGATATTGGCCAAGGCTCTTGCCACCCCCATAGTGCCTTTTTTAGGAAAGGCTCAAATGACAAACCTACCTCCCTAGAAAACACAAATGGAAAAAAACTAAGGGTAATGCTGCTCAATGCCAGAAGTCTAAACCTCAAGATGCACGCCCTCGAAGCCCTCCTCAGTATGGAGAACATCGATGTCTGTGCAGTGACTGAAACCTGGTTCAAGGCTCCTGAGAGCACCCCAGCACTATCAGGTTTTACCTCATATCATGCTTTCCGGCCCCAAAACTTGGATTGAACCACAAAAGGAGGGGGAGTATCCATTTTCATCAAAGATACCCACACCTCCAGGTTAGTGGCAACGCACGAAGCATCAGAGACCATCCAGGTGCAACTAACCATTGGCAAAACTGCCTTACAGTTTGTAGCATGCTACAGACCACCCTCTCAAACTCAGGAACCCCACACAGCCTTCCTGAAGACACTGGAGAGTATGAATGTCTCTCCAAATACCATCATTTTGGGAGACTTCAACTACCCAAACAGACTGGGAACATTACTCAAGCCCCAACACCCTAGCCCAAAGGTTCCTAGAATTCATAAACTCAAATGCAATGGAACAACTTGTCACCATTCCCACAAGAGGAGACAACATACTAGACCTGATCATCACAAACATGGGGACAAAATGCTCCACACCGGAAGTATATCCCTCTTTGGTAAGATCAGACCATAAATTAATCTCACTGGTAATCCACATCTCGCCCCCACCCCCTGCACAAAAGACCACAGTGAAGAACTTCTCAAAAGCCAACTTCACACTTCTTAAGACTGAAGTGGTATCCTTCAAGGCCCCTGGGCCAGTGGAAACCACAACCCACACTGCTGAATCCTTTGCAAATGCCTTCTACGGGCACCTTCAAGAATGCATGGATCATGAAATCCCAAATAAAACCAAGACCCATTCCCCCAAAGGCTGGCGCCCGGTCTGGTGGACCCCAGCCATAAACAAACTTTACAACAGGAGGAGAAAGCTACTACATGACAGAGCAAAATCGCTAAAAGGGAAGGCATCTCTGATCAGTACTAGCAAAAAACTATGATCACTCAAAATCATCCAAGGCCAACTTTGAGAGAAAAATCGCAAGAGACACAAAAGACAATCACAAGGCCTTCTTTAGCTATGTTAGAAACCTGGGTGGAAACTCCCAGGTATGCTCAGAGTTAGTCCAAAATGAGACAAAATACACTGAACCCACTGACATTGCCAACATTCTGGCAGACAGGTTCAGTGCAAATTTCTCCTCCCCCTCCCCCCCAAAAGGAGGAATAACTATCCCAGCAGAGTGTAGCCTCCCTAACATCTCAGATGCCCAGGTGAGATCCGCCCTCCCTAAAGCTAAAAACACAGCATCAATGGGACCGGACGGTGTCCCGGGCTGTGTGCTACATGAACTCCAAGAGGAACTAAACCCACACATAAGGCTGCTGTTTATTCTTAGCCTTACTACAGGATACGTACCCAAAGAGTGGCGTACGGCAACAGTGGTCCCACTTCACAAAGGCACAAAGGCAGTGCTTCTACGGACCCTGGAAATTACCGCCCCATAAGCTTGACGAGCCTGGTCTGCAAAGCTATGGAGAGGATCATTATGGAACTCATAAACAAAGACATTGGGGACCTACAGACATTGGATCCTACCCCATTTGGCTTTGTCAAGGGCAGATCCTGCCTTTTGAACTTGGTCAACTTTTTTGAAACGGTCACTAAGGCCATTGATGAGGGTAAGGCAGTTCACACAGCCTACCTTGACCTTGCAAAAGCCTTTGACACAATACCCCACTCGGGCATCATAGCCAAACTCACCAGCTTAAATGTAAACCCATATGTCACAAGATGGGTTGCAAACTGGCTTAAGGACAGAACCCACAGGGTCAAAGTTGCTGGAGCTATGTCAGACTCTAAGCCAGTCACAAGCGGTGTCCCACAGGGCTCAGTCCTGGGACCCCTCTTGTTCGGCATTTATTTTTCCGAGGTACAGGCAAACATAAGAGGATTGTGGCTGACAAAGTTCGCAGATGACTGCAAACTGGGCGCCATAATTGACACTCCAGCGGACACAGACATCCTTCAGAGAGGCCTCATAGAAATGGATAATTGGTGCCAGAGCCATGGCCTTAAGCTGAACACCAAAAAATGTATAGTCATACCCTTTGGGAAAAACAAGGTACCCACAAATTACCACATAGGTGGTAATCCATTAAGTACGGAAGAGGTAATCAGGGACCTAGGGACCCAGGTTGACAGTAACATCTCATTTGACACTCACATTGCCAAAGTGGTTAGGAAGACCTTCTATATTGCCCACCTTATCATGAAGGGTTTCACATCTAGCTCAAGAGAGGTCATTGTGCCCCTGTACTCTTCTCTTATCAGGCCAATGATGGAGTACAATGCCCCATTTGGGATGCATCTTACCAGACACCTGCAGCAGTTGGAAAGACCCCAAAAGTTCCTCACCAAGAGGATAAAGGGTCTCAAACATATGTCATATGCTGCCCGACTGAAAAAACTCCAGCTCTATTCAGTCGCATACCGCCTACTCAGAGGTGATCTGTGCCTGACGTACAAGGCCAGGTCCAATCTGGAATTAATGGACATGCTCCACCTCAGAAAATCCAAATCCATCAGAGCCACGAGAGCAACCTCAACACAGAAATAAATAGGACGTGCTGGAGGGACAGATTCATAACCCAGAGGCTCCCTACACTCTGGAACAGAATCCCAGTCCATGTTAGGCAGAGCCCCTCAGTGACTCTATTCAAGAGAAATCTTGACGAGTGGATGGGAGATCGTAGGTTTACCCCGGGGGTCATCTCTGTGTCACTACTAGACAGAGGCATAGTAAACTAAACCCTAAAAGGGCATAGTATTCTCATCCTAAGGGGTGGTGAAAGCCACACACACTCTGGCTAGGCTTATAAATGCCCTAGGGCAGATAGCCTAGTAAGAACCTATGAACCTAATCCTTATGAGGTATTTGCTTCCCACATGAAATACAACTAACTTTTTCTGACATCGGACTGGAGCAAGAAAAAAAAAGTTTCCCCAATGGGGTACTTAGCTTTGAAAAGAAGAAGAAAATCTTCAGAATGAAGCACCAAAAATATCAGGAGTCAGCCAACCGGCACTTGCGAACTGCTTCCACCGCACGGCAAGAAAGACTGGGAACATGGCGTCGGCTGGGAGCTTTGTACCCCTGGCGCTCTGAAGTCAGGGAGGATGACTGAACAGCAGACGCCGGACCCAGACTTTGGGATTCTGGCCAACCAAGGGCTGCCTGCCAGCAGGAAGAACCCTACAGTGATGACTGCAACAGTGAAACACGATGAACATCAAAGTGCTGCTCCGACTTGCGAGAGGCAGCTGTTCTGTGCATGTAAAAGCGCAACTGTCTATGCACATCTAATGAAGGCAGTTTGTACTCCCCCTTGTTCTGATAGTTAGGGAAGAAAACAGGTAGATTAATGGATTGGTTGATGTTCGCCTCAGAAGCCACTTCAGTTAAGAAGGAAGGATTAGTCCTGAGAGAGTCCTGAGAGATACTCTGTCCTTACAGAAGGACAAGATACGGGGGTTTACTACAAAGGGCCTGAAGCTCAGATACCCTTCTAGCTGAGGTAATAACAATTAAGAAGGCAGCTTTCCAAGACAAGAACTTTAAGTCAACAGAAGCTGCAGGCTCAAAGGGTGGACCAGTTAGAGCCTGAAGGTATAAGGTTAGGTCCCATGGAGGAACCGCATTCTTGACAGGAGGTCTTAAAAGAAAGGTGCCCTTTAAGGAAGTCTTACAGATCATAGAGGAGGCTGAAGGACCAAGAATGCCCCCGATGTGGAAGTGGGAAATGGCCATTAGAAGAACTGGCCCCTTGATGGAAAAGGTGAGATAGAAATTCAAGTACTACTGGAATGGGAGCCGTAAAAGGGTCCAAATTCCTATGCCAGGCCCAGATGGAAAAACGTTTCCATTTACTGTTGTAGACCTTCCTGGTAGAAGGCTTATGCACCGCCACCAGGATGGATTTAACTGTGGACGAGATACCAGGAGTCCCAACTACTAACGGAACTGGATCAACCAAGCACAGAGCTTGAGGTCGTCCAGATTCAGAGTTTTCACTCCCAACGGATGAGAGATCAGATCCGGAATGGGATCCAAGATCCAAAGAGGAGCTATGAGACGAGACCGTAGGTACGGGAACCAGGTCTGACGAGGCCAGAATGGGGCTATGAGGATAACCTTGTTCCCCAACTGACGAGCTTTCTGTAAGAATTTTGTCATTAACCGGAGAGGAGGACAAGCATAAAGAAGACCGGATGGCCAAGCATTAACTAGAGTGTCTCTAGGGCTCTCCCCCGGTGGGGGAATTAGAGCGAAAAACTCGCTGCACTTTGCGTTCGAAGGCGATGCAAAGAGATCACAGCAAGATTGACCCCATTTGAGGAAGATCTGTTTCGCTACTAAGGGGTTCAGAGAACACTCTTAAGGCGAGAAGATAGTTCGACTCAGTTTGTCCGCTAAAATGATGGACCGACCCCGAATGTGCTTTGCTAGCAGAAAAAGGTTGGAGGATATCGCCCACTCCCAAACTCTCATGGCCTCTCGGCAAAGAGGGTAAGACCTGCCCCCCCCCCCCCGATTAATGTACCAGACCACTGACATGTCTGTCTGATTTGCAATAGTCCCCGGAGGAGGAAGGGCATGGAGAGCTTGCAATGCTAGAAGCGCTGCCCTCATCTCCAGAACACTGATATGCAGAACGGTCTCAGAGTCCACGTGCCTTGGACAGTTCTGCCCATGCAATGCCCCACCCCACCCCAGGCGAAGAGCATCCGTGGTCACAGTGGCTTGGGGTTGAGGCATCAAAAACGGACGCCCTTCCCCGAAACTCTCGGGAATGGAGACACCAAAATAGGGAGTCCCTGCAAACTCTGCTGAGGGAAATCGGGGAGTCCAACGATGTCGAAGGATGGACCACTGCTTCTGTAAGGTCCATTGAAGAACCCTCATGTTCAAGCGGGCTAGGGGTGAAAGGTTGACAGCTGCTGCCATGGACCCTAGGGCTCTCAGGACCAATTCCGCTGGTGGGGCCGGAGGACTGTAGAAGTGCTAAGACATGGAGAGTTAAGTTGCGGAGTCTGTCTGATGTCAAGAAGGCCTTGGACTGAAGTGCGTCTATTCTGGCCCCTATGAAGTCCAGGACCTGAACAGGACGAAGGGACGATTTTTTGTAATTTATAGTGATCTCCAACTGGTGGGCCAAGAGCAGGAAGCAATATCTGGCTGAGCATAGTAGATGTCTGGTGGGAGCGGCGAGGAGCCAGTCGTCCAGGTAAGGAAAGACCTGTATTCCCCTGAAGCCTCAGATGGGCAGCTACAACTGCCATGACCTTGGTGAACACCCTGGGGGCTGTGGTGAGGCCAAAAGGGAGGACCATGAACTGATAATGACTGGCCCCCAACCGAAAGTGGAGAAACCTCCTATCGCCTGTCCATGAGAATGTGGCAGTACGCATCCTTGAGGTCTATGGAGCACATCCAGTCGTTCTCCTGCAGAAGGGGGAAAACAGATCGAAGAGTGACCATCCAGAATTTCTCTTTGGCAATGAACAGGTTCAATGCAGACAAGTCGAGAACTGGTCTTAAGTCCCCCGTCTTTTTTGGCACCAAAAAGAACCTGGAGTAAATTGCCCGACCCGGACTGGCCTGGGGGGGACGTGCTGGGTGGCTCTTTTTCGTAGCAGCTTCTTTATTTCTAAAGCCGCCACCTCCCTCTGACTGGGTGGAACATCGGGGAGGCACCTCAACTGAAGGGAAAGATTTATGAAGGGGATAGCGTAACCTCTGGATATTATTCGGAGCACCCAGCGATCGTGATAGACTCCCAATGTGCTAGGTGTTCCGAGAAACATCCCCCGACTGCCTCCAGAGAGGAGCAGTCTGGCAACCTCTAAGGGTTGCTGCGCGGGTCGGTCGGAAAAAGGTTCCCACGACCTGAAATTCTTCGGACCCCCTCTGCCTCTGGCCCGGCGTCCACCTTGTCCTCCCCTGCCTCTGAAGGACGAGGGGTCCGGAGAGTAACGGGACTGCTGAGATTTCCAGAACCACATCTTCTTTTGCCCTATCTGGTTCCTGGAAAAGGATCTTTGAGGAGCCAAGAAGCGGATTCCGACAGCAGACAGCATCTTCCAGTCTTTCTCGCACTGGAGCAGCATATCGCGGACGGTCTTGCCAAACAGCACAGAACCATCAAATGAAGCATTCGCGAAGGACGCCTTGAAGGGTTCCGCAAAGTCGGAGCCAGGCGTGATGCCGTAAGGCGATGCCTGCTCCGCTGGCTCTAGCTGCCCCCTCCGTGGCATGGGAGAGAAGCTGCATAGATGTGTTGCATATCAATTTTAGAGTGGCCATGAGAGCCTAGAAAGTTAGTTTGTCCTCGGCCGACATGGACTCCGGGGGAGACCCAGCGTACTCTTTTACTAGATCCCGGTGAAGCCTATCACGTGTGCCAAGTAATTCAGCGCCCTTATGGAAAAGGTGGCTGAAGCAAACATCCGCTTTCCGATGCGATCCATCGTCCGAGACTCCTTGTCGGGAGGATGGACCGAGGAACTATCCTTTGTCGGTTCCTTCTTAGTGGCAGCCGCCACCACCATAGCATCTACCGGGGAACCTTTACTCCACGCTGTCTTGTCTGTCAGGGGACTAAGGATCTTATCTGGTGGTCTGGGGATTGGCTCTACAGTGTCCGGCTCCTTCCACACCCTGGTAGTAATTAGGTCTACCAGGGGGTCGGCCGGAGGGGACATCCAAGAGGTTGATGGGCCTGCGTCAAACACCTCCAGAAACACTGACTCATCCGAGGAAGGTTTCTGGGATGACCACCCCCCTCTAATGCGCAGCATCTCCATAATGTCTCCAAAGGAGACGTCCTCAGGGGGGTGACCTGGGGGAACCTTCCCCTTCCTCCAAGTCAGTGTCTTCAGTGAGGGACTCTGGGAAGTACAAGTGCCTCCTCTTACACTTTCGTTTGTGAGGGACCTCCTCGGCAGGACTGTCCGAGGAGGGCTCACCAACGGGGTCATGCTCCTCTACAGGAACTAGCTGGGGTGTAAACGCAGGCTGCCCCTGGGGCCGGGTGATGGAAAATAGGCCCATCTGCGAGGGAATGGCGGGTGGATCCGTAGCACCAGCCAGGGACCTCAAATCCCTCGAGAGGACCCTCCCCACCACGCCGAAAGCTGAAGGTGAACCACTCCACCTGGGATCCGAGAGCAGCCCCCCCTCGGATCAGATGTGTGGATCAGTGCCGAAGCGATCGGACGCGAAAGGGAAGTGTGCTCTGACCGCATCGGAGCCAAAGACACTCACCCCTCTGGATCAGAGGCTCGGCTCACGGCCCCGAGAGCTCAGATCCGAAAAGGGATCCGATAAACTCGAAGGTAAGGCCGGCGAAGTAGAGATTACTATCGGTGCCGACTCCTCGGCTCAGAAGCTACTCTGATCCGATGGCTCTGAAATCAGATAATGGATCAAAGAAGGAGCAATGGGGGCAAAGAAAAGGGCCAAGCTCCCCCCCCCCGGGGGGGGGCAAGAGCACTCCCATCTGCATTTGGGCCTGAAGGAAGCGACGCATCATCCGGTCCATGTCTGTGTCAGAAAGGCTTCTCGTAGACCTAGAAGAGGCCGCCGAGGCTGGCCGGGAAGGCCGGCTCAACAACCTCGAAAGTGGCCGGGGCTCCTCCTCCGGCTCCAAAGAGAAACGTGGGGAACTGAGCCAAGAGGGGGAGGACCCGGGAACCTTCAAGGGAGAATAGAGCTGCTTAGCCGGCAGGGCCGAGGAGGCTGAGTCAGCCCGCCGCTTGTGGCTCCTATGCCTCTCCCTGTCTTTGTCTCTCTTTCGCCCTTTCTCTCTCTTCTCTTTCTTTCTAGGGTCCCTCTCTCCCTGGGACACAGTGGGAGGTTGAGTGACAGCCCGACTGGCGCCACTGAGGGAGAGGAGGAAGAAGTAGAATCCGCGGGGAAAAGGCCCGATAAGATTAACTTGTTCCTCCTCTCTCTCAGAGCCCGGGGGTTAAAGGCAGCACATATCTGGCAGCCTGATGTCAAATGTGCAACCCCCAGGCAAAAAATGACTGAGTGTGGCCATCCGCTGTGGACAGCTTATGGCCACACTCACAGCATTTAGAAAAGATGGCCTTCGGCCATGTCTACCACAATCACACTCCCTAACACACAGATAAGGGGAAGAGGAATACACTAAAGCTAAATTAAACTAAACTAGTCTAAGGGATCAACTATCACACACACTTTTTAAACTGGTAAAAAGGTAGAGAAAATTCCTATCCTTATCTTACCTAATCGCAAGGAGCTCATCACTCGTGCTTATAGAAGCCGCGATAAATGAGATCCGAGGACTGGAGGGAGGCAGGGTATTATGGGTAAGGGGAATAGCTTGGAGCTCGGATCTCTAGCTTGGAAAGCTGTCAGCTCGGATCCAGGACGGATCTGATACCCACAGATTGCTGATCAAATGAAGTTAACTACTTCAGATCACCTATTCAATTCACAGCTAGCTACAGATCCCCAACCATGACTCAGGATGCACACTCCGACTATCTGGACTTAGTTGAATCCATCTTGACTCAACCCTCTGCCCTAATCTTGGGTGACTATCCAACCATAGTCTCATGCCAATGCACTAGCTGGTAGACACCCTTACAAGAGGAGAAAATATCCTGGACCTGGTCCAAACCAACACGAGTAGCCACTGTAACACTCCTACAGTGTCATCCTCCTTAGTAAGATCCGACCATGGAGAGATCACTTTTGAAGTCGCCATCTCCCCTGCAACCACCCCCCTTCCCCCCCCCAGGGTCTAAAGCTGACTACAATCTCCTCAGAGCAGGTATAAGCAGCTTCACAGCCACTGTCCCTTCAGTTGGAACTAGTACCAATGTCCAAGCGTACACCAAAATATTATATGGGCACCTACACAGCTGTATGGACTTAGCAATATCTGACAGGACCGAATAGTCTTCCTCAAGGAAGAGTAAACCTATCTAGTAGACAGAAGCAATAAACAAACTCTATAATAGAAGGAAAAAAATTTGTTGTCCAGGGCCAAGACAGAGCAGGTGCCAAGTTGGAAGCAATCTCTCCTTTGTCTGAACACCCCAATAAGGTCACTGGTGAAATCCTCTAAGGCTGAGTCCAAATTGGCCACATCCACCAGGGACAATCACAAGGCCTTCTTCATACATGTCCTCAATCTCAAAAGCAATGCCCAAATCTGCTCTGAACTGGAGGTCAATAACACCGCATACACAAACGCCACAGATCTAGCCAACCTGCTGGCAGACAGGTTCAGCGAAAAATTCACCCCTACCCGTAAACAAGGACATCCCCAGCACCTGCCACCCCCTCCACTCATCACCAGGGAGCAGGTCCTTAAGGCCATCACAAAGGCAAAAATTACTGTCTCCAAGGGACCAGATAACATTCCTGGACGTACCCTACATGATCTCAGGCATGACTTACCAGCTTCGCTAGACACCCTAATTCAACCAAAGCCTGAGCACCGGGCTTCATCCAAGCTGAATGGAGGACAGCCACTGTCTTCTCTCTACAGAAAGGTGAAGCATCCATTGACCCATGCAGTTACAGGCCCATTAGCCTAAACAGCTTGATCTGCAAGGCCATGGAATGCATAATCATGGGCCTTGTAAACAAGGACATTAGCAACCTTCAAGCGCTTGACCCCACACAGTTTGGTTTTGTCAAAGGGAAAGCATGCCTGTTAAACTTGGTCAACTTCTTTGAAACAGTCACCAAAGCCTTGGAAGAGGGTAAGACTGTGCACATTTGCCTACCTTGACCTAGCCAAAGCCTTTGACACTATTTCCCACTCAGGCATAACAAATAAACTCTCCCAGCTAGGTATCAACATGTATGTTACCAGATGGGTAGTTAACTGGTTCACTGACAAGTGCCCACTCAGTCAAAGTAGGGGAAGCCACCTCTAGTAGTAGACCCATAACGAGCGGTGTACCCTAAGGATCCGTCTTGGGGCCACTACTGTTTGAGATATATTTTTTTGAGGTGCAAGCCAAAACCAGTGGTCTGTGGCTGACCAAGTTTGCAGATGACTGCAAGCTGAGTGCTGTTTTAAATTCCCCTACTGATGTGAACATCCTCCAAGAGGGCCTTACCCAAACTAATGACTGGTGTCAGAAGCATGGCCTCAAACTGAATGCCAAGAAATGCATTACCACCTTTGGGGAAAACGTCATCCCCACTAATTATCATATTAACAATGTAATAAGCATGCAATCAGTCATGAGGGACTTGGGCACCCAGGTTGATAGGAACCTGACTTTTGACCACCACATTGCTTCTATTGTACGAAAGGTTTTCTACATGGCCCAACTCATAAATAAGAGTATTTTATCCAGGAACAAAAAGGTCATAACATCCCTGTACTCCCTTATCAGACCAATTTAGAGTACAATGTTCCCTTCGGCATGCACCTTGCCAAGCACATACAGCAGATGGAAAGACCAGAGAGACTCCTGACCAGAAAAATCCAGGGTCTCAAACACCTATCCTACACAGATAAGCTAAAAGCCCTGTCCCTCTAACTCAGTCTCATACACACTGCTCAGAGGTGAGCTGTGACTGGCATACAAGGCCATTTCAGTCCCAGCTTTGATGGAGCTGCTGCATATCCCTAAGAAACTCCACTCGCGCAACCCACACGCAAGGCCATAACCTGGTCTGCGACATTAATAGAACTTGTTGGCAGGACAGATGCGTGTCCCAAAGACTCCCTCCGTCTGTGGAATAGACTCCCTTCTCCATGTCAGAGTACCTCTCTAGCCCTCTAAGAGGAACCTGCATGGGAAACAGCAAAACCCCTGGGATCTGCCATGTCCCTGCTGGACAGGGCAAACAGGTGCTGACTTTGATGGAACATGGGCGGAATGCTTGGCTAGGCTTATAACGGCCTTTGGGCCAATAGCCTAGTATCAGCCTATGAACCTATGTAAAGTACAGTTGTGTACACTTACCATAAATGTAGATGTTAGAGTGTGTTCACTGTTGCAGTCATCACATTTGGGTTATCTGCTTGCAGTAGCCCTCAGTCGGCCTGATTAACAAAATCTTGGGTCCTGCATCAGGTGCTGCCTCATCTTTCATGACGTCAGGTAGTCAGGGGTATAAAGCATGCAGCCGACACCATTACATCAGTTTTTCCTGCCCCAGATGTTAGGTTCCCCAATAATGGGAAACAATTATATATACAAGGTTACACCTCCAACAAAAAAGCATATATACAAAAAAGTTTTAAATATAGTAAGCAAGAATAGAGGTATAGCCAATAGAAGTCAGGGGGCTGAAGGAAGGGTAACTAGGACTGCAACAGTGAATACACTCAAATATCTACATTTATGGTAAGTGTAAACAACTGTACTATGTTCTTCGTGTTTCACTGTTGCAGTCATCACATTTGGGTAGATTCCCAAAGCTAAGGACGGGAGGAGGAAATTAGATAGCATAAGGACCAGCTATAAGGCTCTGCAAGACTGCAGTGGCAAAACCAGCTCTGGATTTAGAAAAAATTGACAAATGGTAATGTTTGGTGAAGGTATGTACAGAACACTCAAGGTAACAGCTTCTAATATGTCCCTGGTAGGGACACCTCTGAGAAGTTGTCTTTGCACATCTGAGTGCAGCATTCGCTCCCCTTTGTTCTGTGGATTAGAAAAGGTTGGCAAATGAATGGACTGATTAAGGGCCACACTGGATACCACCTTGGGCATGAAGGAGGGATTCATCCTGAAGGACACCCTGTCCGCATGAAAAATGATGAAAGGCTCCACTGCCATGAGGGCCTGTAATTCAGACACCCTTCATCCTGAACGGATGGCTAAAAGGAAGGCTGTTTTCCAAGAAAGGAATTGCAACTGTGCACTTGCAGCTGGCTGAAAAGGAGGTAAAGTGAGCTTTTCCAATACAAAGTTAAGGTCCCAGGCTGGAGTAGGGGTTCTCCTGGGAGGTCTTAAGTTTTTTGCCCCTCTGAGGAACTGCTTCAGCAGTGGATGACAGAAGAGGGGTGGCTCTGTGTTGTAATGAGCTGAAATGGCTGAAGCATGAATTTTGATGGAGGAAAAGGAAAGGCCCTTGTGCATCATCTCAGTTAAGTACTGAAGAATCTGAGGTAAATTGTGCATTGCTGTGCCCATCCCCTGAGCTTGGTTCCAGGAACAGAATCTTTTCCATTTTTCAGCATAGGATTTTCTAGTACTAGGCCTCCTTGTCTCCAGAATGACATCCAACACTTGCTTACTGAGGGATGGTAACGGAGTGATTAGGCAATTAGCCAGGCTGCCAGGTTCAGGGTTTGAAGCTGCAGGTGCAGAATCTGGACCTCCTGCTGGAACAGCAGGGCAGGGATCTGAGGCAGGTGCCATGGTGTCAGCAGTGACACTGCGCAAAAAGGGGTACTAGTGTTGGCATGGTCAGTCTGGTGCCATCAGTATCATCCTTGGTTTGTCCGGTTTGATCTTTAGTAGTACCTTGGAGAGGAGAGGCAGAGGGTGTAAGGCATAAACTGATTGGATGCCCTGTCCTTCACCTGGAAAAACCTCTTTCCAAGCTTTTGTATGGAGTCCTTGAGCAGAACTTTTCCAACTGGTAGTTCTGGGGGGAGGCAAACTGGTCTAGATCCGGGATCCCCCATTTTTCTCAACATGTTGAATATCTCTGGTTCCAGTTTCCACTCATGTGGGTCCATAAGATTTCTGCTTAAGTCATCTGCCAGTGTGTTTAGCTTTGCTGGCAGGAATTGAGCCTAAAGGTGCACTAGGGAGCTCAAGGCTGTGTTCAACAGAGCCACGGCTAGTCTGCAGAGAGGGTATGAGAGGGTTCCCCCCTGCTTGTTTATGTACCACATAACAGTGGTGTTGTCGGTCTTTACCATTAATTGCCCTGGAAGGATGTGGTCCTTGAAGGCTGTTACAGCATTCTGTAGAGCTAACATTTTTTTTTTTTTATTGATGTGCAAGTGCATTTGACTTGGGTTCCATTTGCCCTGAATGCACTTTCCTGCTAAATGACCCCCCCCCCCCCCCAATGCATAGTCTGATGCGTCTGTTAGGGTGGCAGGGTTAGAGTGAATGGCAGTCCCTTGCTTTGGTGACAGGTGTCTGCCCAACAAAGGAACTCTATCTGTAGACAAGGAATGATAGGAATCATTGTTTCTAGATCCAGAGAATGTTGACATCATAGGCTTTTTAGATACCATTGTAGTTTCCTCATATGCAGTCTTGCATATGGAATTAGCAGGATGCAGGAGGCCATGAACACCAGGGCTTGCAGCAGTTTCCTTGCAGATAGCTGGGTCTTTGTGGCCAGTAGTTTGAAGTAGGCTGTCAAATGAACTTGTTTTTCTGGTGTGAGAAAAGCCATCTGGGAAGCTGTGTTCAAGCTTGCTCCCAGGAATACAATTTGTTGGCAAAGTACCAGATGTGATTTATTTTCGTTTATGGTGCACCCCAAAATAGTTAGCAATTTCTATACAAACACCAGATGATTCAATAGTATTGTCCTGGCTTTCTGTCTGAATTAGACAATCGTCCAGGTATGGATATATTTGGATATTTCTTTGCCTGCAAAATGCAATGACTGGAGCTAGGCACTTTGTGAATACCCTGGGTGCAGTGGATAAGCCAAAGGGCAGTGCAGAGAAAGTACAGTTTTGTACCTACCATAAATGTAGATGTCAGATAGGTATGCATCTGCAGTCATAAAGTACAGTTTTGTACCTACCATAAATGTAGATGTTCGAAGATCCACATTGCTGCAGTCCTTACTTATGGGTAGTCCGCTGTCCTCGGTCGGCCCGAATACCAAAGTATTAGGCTGACGTCGGTCATGGGCGCCTAGATCTGACATCAGAGCGTCAGGGTATAAAGGCGCATGACCGACGTCATATCCTCATTCTTTTCTTGCCCCAGATGTCAGAAGGCCAAACCAGAAAGGCCACGGCCAAAAACAGAATACCTCCCAAAAACATGCCCAACAACAACCATCACCTAAAGCATAGCACCAAGTCAAACTACAGTGGGGAAGGAGGGAGGGTAAATTGGACTGCAGCAATGTGGATCTTCGAACATCTACATTTATGGTAGGTACAAAACTGTACTATGTTCTTCATCTCACATTGCTGCAGTCCTTACTTATGGGTAGAATCCCAAAGCAACGGGAAAGGGAGGATGGTAAAAATCATAAAGCATTAGGGGCCGCTAAAATGCCCTGTAAAATTGCAGTGGCAAATCCAGCCCTAGACTTAGAATAAAGAGGAAGGTGGTAATGTTTAGAAAAGGTATGCACTGAACTCCAAGTAGCTGCCTCCAAAATGTCTATTGTAGCTACCCCCCTTAGAAAGGCCGTAGAAGTAGCAGTAGCCCTAGTGGAATGAGGCCTGATTCCAGCAGGAATATCCTTACCATGATGGGAATAACAGAAAGAAATACAAAACCCAATCCATTTAGAAATAGTTTGTTTTGAAACAGGTTTACCCTGTGAACCCAAAGCAAAAGAAACAAACAATTGCTGAGACTGTCTGAACTCCTTGGTTCTGCTCAAATAATAACGCAACTGCCTGTGAATATCCAAAGTATGCAAAATTTTCTCCCCTTTATTTTGGGGGTTTGCATAAAAAGTAGGCAAATGAATAGTCTGATTTAAGGCCACACTAGAAACCACTTTAGGCATAAAGGAAGGATTAGTACGCAAAGATACCCTATCCTTATGAAAAATCAGGAAAGGCTCCACCGCCATGAGGGCCTGTAATTCAGAAACCCTTCTTGCAGAGGTAATGGCCAACAAAAAAGCAGTTTTCCATGACAAATACTTTAACTCGGCAGTAGCTGCAGGCTCAAAAGGTTGTAGAGTAAGTTTTTCCAACACAAAATTGAGATCCCAAGCAGGAGTAGGAGCTCTACGTGGGGGTCTTATATTCTTTGCCCCTCTAAGAAATTGCTTAAACCAAGGATGAGAGAATAAAAGAGGGTCACAATCATAGTGAGCAGAAATGGCTGCAGCATGGACCTTTATTGAGGAGAAAGACAAACCCTTGTCCAATAACTCAGTAAGATATTGAAGAGCAACACTTAAATCAGGTTTGGAGACATCAAAGTCCTTTCCTTTGCTCCAAATAAAAAATCTCCTCCATTTATCAGCGTAAACTTTCCTGGTACTAGGCCTCCTGGCCTCCAAAATAACATTCAAAACTTGTTGTGGAAGCTGAGACCCTCCAGAGTCTAAAACAGAATATGCCAGGCCGTTAGATGCAGAGACTGAATCCTGACATTGAGGAAGTGACTGTCCTCTTGTGACAAAAGGTGCGGAATCAAAGGCAGAGGCCATGGAGGTTCTCGTACTAAACTCCTCAGTAGTGGGTACCAGTGTTGTCGAGGCCAATCCGGTGCTATCAAAATCATGGTTGTCTTGTCTTGTCTGGCCTTCAAAAGTACCTTGGGAAGAAGAGGCAGAGGTGGAAAGGCATATACATGCAGATTGTTCCAGTTGAATGATAGAGCGTCCACCTTCCAAGCTGTGTGATGAAACATTTTTGTGCAAAACTTTGGCAACTGGTAATTTAGTGGAGAAGCGAACAGATCTATGTCTGGAGTTCCCCATAACACTGTCAACTGTTGAAATACATGAGGATCCAATTTCCACTCGTGAGGATCCACTATTTGTCTGCTCAATACATCTGCTAAGGAGTTCTGTGCTCCTGGTAGAAACCTTGCCTGAAGATTGAGGTGTAGATTGAGAGCAGTTTCCCACAGAATCATCGCTTGCCTGCAAAGAGGGTAAGAATGGGTTCCCCTGCTTGTTGATGTACCACATGACAGTAGTGTTGTCTGTTTGAATCAACACCTGCCCTGGGTGAAGTAAATCTTTGAAAGCCATCAATGCAAACTGGACTGCTAACATTTCCTTCAAGTTGATATGCAAATGTTGGAGTTTGACAGGCCACGTGTTTGCACCCATTTTCCATTGAGGTGTGCTCCCAAGCCTTGTCCGAGGCATCTGTCGTTAGAATCTGACTCGCCTCTGGCGGGTCACAGAGAGTCCCTTGTTTAGGTGACATTCCTGAGCCCACCACAAAAACTCCTTCTGAATGCAAGGTATTATCTGAATGACAGTGTCTAGATCTTGGCAGTGCTGTGTCCACACATTTTGAGATACCATTGAAGCTTCCTCATATGCAATTTGGCATTGGGAAGCACCAGAATACAAGATGCCATGAACCCCAAGGCTTGAAGGACTGTCCTTGCAGTCAGCCTGGACCGTAGAGACATTTGCTGGAAATAAAGAGAAAGGCTTCTTTGTTTGTCCGGGGTCAAAAGGCCATCTGGGAAGCTGTATTCAGTCTCACACCCAGAAAGCACATGTCCTGAGAGGGTACTAGACTGGACTTTGTTTCGCTCACAGAATACCCTAGGCAGCTTAACACTGCCATCACATACTGTAGATGATGAAGAAGCTCGTCCTTTTCTTGTGCAATAATCAGGCAGTCGTCCAAATAAGGATAAATCTGTATTCCTCTTAGTCTGAAAAATGCTATCACTGGAGCCAGGACCTTTGTGAACACTCTGGGCAGTAGATAAGCCAAAGGGCAATGCAGAGAACTGATCATGTAAATTTCCAGCCCAAAACGCAGGTACCTCCTGCAACTGGGCCTGATAGGAACATGAAGGTAAGCCTCTTTGAGATCCAGAGTAACCATCCAGTGATCTTTTCCCAACAGAGGTAAAAGTTGTTGTAAAGTCAGCATCTTGAACTTTGGAATGTCCAGGTAAGTGTTGGGGATAGATAAATCCAAAATTGGTCTCCACGTGTTCCCTTTCTTTGGAACTAGAAACAGGCGAGAATAAAATCCTAGGCCCACTTCTGACAGAGGAACTGGCTGTATAGCTCCTATTTGAAGAAGTAAAGAAATTTGTCTGTGAGCCTCTATCCTTTGCGAGGAGGGACATCTGGCATGCCTTTGAAAGGAGGCATGGTATGGAAATAGAACTTGTAACCTCGGTTTATAATGTCCAATACCCATTTGTCCTGGGTGACTAAATGCCAATTTTGCTTGAAAAGAGCCAACTTTCCTCCCAAAGGAGCTGCCAGGCAGGAAGAATCTGGCAGCTGAAAATGCAGGTCATTGGGCCTGTTTACGAAAGGACTGGCCCCTGCCCTCACCAGCAGATTGAGCAGGCGAACTCCATTGTCTCGGCCTGAAGGTACTCTGAGCTCTGCCCCTACCACGCCTAGATCTACCCCTAGACTGAGAATCAGAAGAAGATACGCCCACCCCTTAGTAGGCCAATTTCTACTAAACTTTGGAGGTTGTACCTGCAAAAATCTTTAACAGTCTGCATAGACTTAGCCTTGTCTTCCATTTTCTTTAAGACTGACTCCACAGGAGGACCAAACAAAACTTCAGACTGTAAAGGGGCATCCAGAATTCTAGACTTAACATGCTCAGACAAATTCTGATCCTTCAGCCAGGCGTGCCTACGAATAACTGAACCAGTGGCAGCCACCCTAGAAGAAGCCTGTAAAGCATCAAAACCACATTGCAAAGAGTGCTTACCCACCTGCTCAGAAACATGCACTAAATCCTGCAATTCTTTACACTCTATGCCCTCTGCCAAAGCATCCACTTTAGATCTTAGCTGAGAAAGGAGGAAATTCTGATACTTCAACATATGAAACTGGCAGTTCAAAGCCCTCATTGCTAAAGTAGAAGAGGTATACACCTTCTTACCCCATCTATCCAAAGCTCTAGCTTCCTTATCCAGAGGAACCGGATTCTTAACAACAGAGGCTCTAACACCCTTAGGCCCCTGACTAATAGTTTCTGGGTCCGCCCTAGGACTCTTATACAGATATTTATGAGCCTCAGGCACCCTGTAATACCTGTCCGGTTTAACTGGGGCAGGAGGCACAGAATCTGGATTAAGGAAGCTTCGAGAAAACATCTGAAACAACATCCAAAACCGGAGGTATAGCTAAGGGTCTATGCTGTGGTAAAAACAAGAACTCCCTAAGCCTCTTCCGTGAATCAGAGTAATCCTGTCCCTCCCACTTAAAATGCTCCCTCATGGAATGCAGAGTTTCTGAAAATGAAAAATCCTCTGGAGGAGAAGCAGAAGGAGTGGAATGCTCTGCATCAGAATCAGAATAAGGAGGGAAATCTTGAATGTCTTCAGCAGAATACTCTGAATCATCTGAGGCCTGCTCCAAACTTTCCAACTCTGGCTTCATCCTGGGCCTCTTATCAGGAGGGGGCA